>NC_041397.2:74897627-75070127 GCF_900747795.2 Erpetoichthys calabaricus | reverse complement strand
AACCTACTCTTAGAAGTACAATTCTTTAAAAAAGTTACTGAAGTAAATGTAACGGAGTAAATGTAACTTGTTACTACCCACCTCTGTATCTATATATATATATGTTTGTATGTATATATATACTGTATATATATATATATATATATATATATATATATATATATATATATATATATATGTGTGTGTGTGTGTGTGTGTATATATATATATTTATATATATATATATCCATCCATCCATTATCCATCCTGCTATTATATATATATATATATATATATATATATATATATATATATATATATATATATATATATTATATCTATCACAGAAATGCAGTATCCAGTTCAAATAAAGGATGGTTTATTAACCAAAAAAAAAAAAAACAAATGTTACCACGCACAAAGTTAAGTCTCTCTTCCACAATTCACTTCACCACTACACTATCCTCCTCCAGTTGAGTGTTGCTCTCCATCCTCCCAACTCCGACCTGGATAAGGGAGTGTTGTCCCTTTTATTTTTCCAGTGCCATGGCCATTGCCCAATGGAAGTACTGCCAGGTCATACAGAAGTCCCATAAATTGGGGAGCGCATCTCCCTGCGGTGCCCCCTTGCAGCACCCATGGACCCCAGTAGGGCTGTGTTGCTGGACTATATCTCTCAGCATGCCGTATTGGATGCCAATAAAGAGTCACCAGAGACATCTTCTTCCTTCAGGGAGCTCTCCATCCATTCTTTCTGATCATCACTTCCAGGTCGGGAACCTTTCTCTCCCCTGGCCAGGATGCTTGTCTGCCTGCTAATATCCTCCCGTCCGGGTATGGAAATAATATCCCCACTTCTGGATGGGATGCCTGTCCAACCCATGTGGCATTTATACTGGATACACTTGTTTTGGAAAATAAATTGTCTGAGCAAAACACAATAAAAAATAAAAGTTTGCAGTTATACAAATGTCAGATAGTTTTCTTAAAATGCCTCAGTTCCTTCTATTTAATATAGTGTCAAAGAATAAATCGATATTACCTTTGTATATCTTACTTGATTGTTTGATACTTTGCACTGCAAGATTTAAATGATCTTTGAATTACAACTATAAACTTCAGAATAATTATATCTGAGAAATAAAATGTTGCAGAACTCACAAAAACACATTTGTCGATGTGTTTTCTCATATCTGAATATTCTCCAACACAAATAGGCTAGTGTATTCACTTAAGAATATAATATTTTTTCAAGTTGCCCTAAATAGTAAAAATATCAATATTGGTTTTACAAACTGTGATTGTTTTCATGTAGTTGAGTCAACTATAATATCCAAAATAAAGAAAGAAGAAAACAAACAGAGAATCCAGGCTTATACACTGATGTGATATTTGTGACACTTCCCACTCTGTGTCACTGCACTTACCTTTGAGAACACAAATCCTATACTCTCTCTATTTTAAAGATTTTGAAGGAACTAATTATTTTAACAAAAGTTTTGTCTTAGGTCATTTAACTTAAAATAACAGCAACATCCGTCAAGAAAGATGGCTGTAACAGCCACAATTTATCTTCCAACAGTTTTTATGCTGTATTTTTTCAGGTCAGAAAGTTCAGAATTTTTCATAGCAGACCACATATACTTAATACTTTATTTAAACCTGGTTTTCTACATCTCTCACTGCCATTCTTATCCCTTTAACTGCAAGAAAAAGCTGGCTAGCTAGCAAGAATTCTAAAATTTGACAACATCTCAACCTATAAAAAACTAAGAAAATAAGGATGAGTCAATACATTTTTAAGTCACTGTGGCATCCTTATTTTTTATTTCTTTGTTAAATTAGCTGTTTTAAATTCCAACAGATTATGATAGGAGCTCAAGAGAATGTAATTTGATATAACAAAGCTGGCCATTTCTATCCCTCAATATATTACTATAAAATTTAGGGGTTGCTGTACAAAGACTGGGCCCCTAAAATATGCTACTTCATAGTATTTCCAACTTTTATACTGTATTAACTCTGATTTCTGGATTAATTTAAAGAAACAGTACTTAACCTCCCTAGCATTAGACCTGAGTGCTGTGATGTTTGGGAGCCCCTCATCAGCAGTCATGAAGAAAGTGAATCTGTCTTCATGCAAGAAATTGGAATTGAATTATTATTCATATTTATTTCATATTTGTAGTATAATTATTAATATTATTATTATTAATAATCATTATTATTTTTTATATCATTAATATATTTTACATTTCTGACTTTGTACTTTTAATTGTTTTTCACGTTTTTTAAGTATATACAGTATTAGCATCATTATATTATTAATTTCATATTATTATTCTTATTAGTAGTAGTAGTATCATTACTATGCTTTTTACTCTTCTGACTGACTGAAATGGTTCACTGCATTTACAGTCTGCTTTTGATATTATTGATAAAAGTTAGGAGGCCAGAAAGTGTAACCTCTGTTTTTGATTTGTTGAGATGGAGACAATCTAATGCCATCCAGTATTCAAATATCTTCAAGGCAGCTCAAAAAAGTCTAGGTTAACCTTATAACCTGGTTTCAAAGGAAAGTACATCTGTCTGTGTGGCAGTGATAATGGCTGCTGTGCATCGTGCAAAGAAATAACATAGACAAAGAAAAAAAAAAACTGGTTCCAAGATGGACCCTTGAGGAACCCAGCAGATATATGAAATGACTATGGTTTTTCCTCTCCGTACCATACTGAAGAACTTTTTTAATCTATGATTATACTTTCATTTTGATATACTTGTTGGTTAGTGTACTGTGAACATTAAAAGAAATGTGTATTTACTGCATATACAACTTATTTTTTTGCACAGTGTTCTTCACTGACAGCAGGTGCAGAGTGTTATGATTACAATTCTCAGTCAAAACACAAGTATAGATTAAACTAATTATTAAATATAGATCTGGTACACATATAAATGTATATTTAGAAACTGAATAAACATAAATTGAATCCAACAATATCCATCTGTTAATTAAAAGAAGTTCAAATTGTAAAGAAGAAAGTCTTCTATAAAGAATAAAGTCACAGACCTGGGGACCTTGGTCAACTGGCCGCCTACCTTCTCCTGGGATTCCTATAGTGGAGTCTGTGCTGGCTGTCCAATTTGATGAGAGAATCTTTTCATCCAATGATTCCAATACTACCTTACTTTGAGATGACTTTTCCATATGCAGGAGACCAGCCTGGCAGTGAACTAGTGGCACCAAGTGCCACTTCCAGATACCGAGAATAGAAACAGAAAAGAGGATGGTTACTAACTAATGACTAATAAAGAGAAATGTATGATGCACAGCTAATCAGTAACTCTAGTCAGGGTATGTCAGACTAAAGTATTAATTATTTTGCCTAAATTTAAAAGCTGAGACTGAAGAGGCATATCTTATATTACTAGGTAGATCATTCCACAGCTTTGGAGCCCTGTATCTAAAAAACTTGACCTCCCACTTTTATTTTATTAATCCTTGTAATCATAAGCAGACCAGCATCTTGGGATCTTAGTTTGCACAATTGTTTGTAAGTAATGATAAGTTCAGATAAATAAGCAGGACTTTGGCCATTTAAGGCTTTATATTTTAAAAAGAGGATTTTTAACACTAGTATCCCTGAAGCCACAAAAAAAGTCATATTCCTGGGCCACGTTAAATTCCTTCTGACCTCTCCATCAGTATCTTTTGTTTTGTAAATATGTCAATCAGCACAATCAGCAAGCAGCCTGCTATCCCATCCCCCCACCGACGAGGCTGAAGTTAATCGCAGACAAAGGCAGAACTGTAACAACAGACAGCTTCTTCACAGCGCTTTCTCTGGCTAATAGACTGCTGCACTGCAACACAGCTCTGCTTGGCACAATAAATAAAACAGGACTTCCACCTGCAGCTATAGTCACTTTAGTATGCAAGCAATTTGCCATGCTAGTGTTTAGATCTGGCAGTGCCTTGCTGACAGTGCATGTGCTCATAAAGAAGTCTGTCTGCATTCTCAGTACCATGCACCAACAATTAGTTCTGACCAGGCATCAACCACAGCACCAACTGTGGTCATTGCTGCTCTTTTGAAAAGAATGGAGATAAATGCCATCAACTCAGAGAGGGAGAGGCAAGTTCGTTGTACCACATGAATGTCACTGAGAGAAGAAAACTGAATAATAATAATTACAAGTAGCCAAAATTTACACCGGGTGTTACGGACTCAAATTAAATGTATGCTTTTAATTATAGTAATAATAATAGCAGCTCACTACTCAAAATGCGGATCGCTTGGATTCAAACACGCAACCTTTTGGTTATAAGGCAGCAGTTCTTACCTCTGCTCCATCCAAGAATGCATATCAAATTTCTGTCAATTGACATTTGAGTTTGGATTTCTAACTCATTGACAGTAACATGTAAATTGAATGCTTTTTTTTCTTTGATTATATTCTTGAATAAAAGCACACATTTTTATTTGATATTTGGTCTGAAGTCTACACACATTATACACTTTACGTCATTATTACTATAACATGGAAAAAGTTTCTGTTTAGGTATATGTTCAGCATTTCCTGCCTCGCATTTCCTGTCATCCTACATTTACACAGATCATTGTAGACACGGAACACACATGAAATGAATGTATTCCATCCATCCACCCATTATCCAACCCGCTATATCCTAACTACAGGATCACGGGGGTCTGCTGGAGCCAATCCCAGCCAATACAGGGCGCAAGGCAGGAAACAAACCCTGGGCAGGGCATTAGCCCACCGCAGGGCGCGCGCACGCGCGCACACACACACACACACACCAAGTACACACTAGGGACAATTTACAATCGCTAATGCACCTAACCTGCATGTCTTTGGACTGTGGGAGGAAACTGGAGTACCTGGAAGAAACCCATGCAGACACAGGGAGAACATGCAAACTCCACGCAGTGATGACCCAGGAAGCGAACCCAGGTCTCCTAACTGCGAGGCAGCAGCGTTACCCATTGTGCTACTGTGCCACCTGTATGTATTCCAAATAACAATATATTATTTACTCTTTACAAGTCCAAGCACCTCACACCCAGATAAACAGACTTGAGCCGGGAGAACTTTTTGTCTGACTTGAGCTTCGGCAATGAGAGAGGATGGGATAGCAGGCTGCTGGCTGCTTGTGCTGATCAACACATTTGCAAAACAAAAAGATGCTAATGGAACAGGTGTGGAGGAATTTAAAGTGGCCTGGAATTATGATTTTTTTTGTAGGCTTCAGGGATTCTAGTGTTAAATCAGCCCTAAACTTAACTTGGAGCCAGTCAAGGGACTTGAGGACTGGGGTTATTAGAACACTCTAGATGAGAACAGGCCATTCAGCCCAACAAAGCTCACCAGTCCTATCCACTTATTTCTCCCAAAAAAACATCAAGTCGAGTTTTGAAAGTCCCATCTAAAAACATCACCCTGAACTCCCACTTCTTTTAATTTGATGCCCAACCTCTCATGTGGTACCTTATCAAATGCATTCTGAAAGCCAAGATAAATAATATCATATTCTCCACTTTGATCTTATCATTTTGTTGCCTCCTCATAGAATTCCAGCATGTTAGTAAAACACGACTTCCCTCTTCTGAACCTATGCTGACTGTTCAGAATAACTCCTCTCCTTGCCAGGTGTTACTCAATCTTATCCTTAATAATTTCTTTCATTAATTTTCCTGTGATGCATGTTAAGCTTCTGCTTATACTTTCTGGTTCTTGTAATAATTTTTGCAGCAGCATTTCAAATTAACTGAAATCTATACAAAGAACAATTTGTACTGCCAGTGAACATCATATTGCAGTAGCCAATCCTACTTGAAATAAATGCATGAATTAATTTCTGAGTATACTGCATATTTAGAAAACACCTTAATTTTCTAACATTTTTAGATGGCAAAAACATGTTTTGGACAGTTTTGTAATTTGTACTTTAAATGGCATGCTTTTGTTAAAGATAATGCCTAGATTGTGGGCTTATTCAGTGAAACTAATGGTGATTCCAACTGATTTAAATAATGACAAAATATTTTTGCAATCAGGATCATTCCTTCCAAAAACTAACATTTCTGTTTTTCTGTATTTGGAGACAAAGACCTACGTGACTCCCCTTCCACATTGTTGTAGTAAGATACTGGGAACTTTCTCCTTCATTTGTCTTTTCAGTTTGTTGTGATCATTTCTATCTTTACTGCTCCAAAAACAATTGTCATCCATAATACATTCAGCCTTTATATTGGCTGATTTCCAGCCGATCTTCCATTGAAATACTCCATTCACAATGTGGCTCTTCTTGTATTACAAAAAACTGTCAGCTCAAATGTCTCCTACTCTTATTCCACTTTCTCTGCTCTCATCTTCATCTATTGATCTTCTTCTGCAATATTCATCCTGTTGTTTTTTTTTCTAGGCTACCGCACAAGAAGGCTTCTCCTTTTCCCTTTTTTTCTGACCTCATATTCTACAATGTCATACACATCAAGTAACATAAACTACATTAAAACCCTAGAAAGTCTAATAATATCATACAGTATATACTTTCCACAATGTGGTGTTGAGCTTGTTGCTATAGGTGAAGTTTTGTGCTAGCAATACTGGACAGTGCCCTTCTCTGACCATCACCACCCCACCAAAAAGAGACCTTAGCTGAACAGTATTCCTTCCTTTACCTGAATTTCTCTTTAATTTATTTGAATTGTTTCTGATGCCAATCTGTACAAACAGAAGTTAACCAGAATCAGTTGATTACTATTATAATAAATTTAGCAACATGCGTTTTAGTTGGATATAAATATGCCAGTATTTAAATAATTTGCTTGTAAAAGAACACAGTTTTTTATCTATATGCTTTGTGAGCACCAGGGGATTTTACAGCATGCCAAACCCAGACACAAGTCCCAGTTTAAATAAAATGTTTAAAATGTTTAATCTTTATATATATATATATATATATATATATATATATATATATATATATATATATATATATATATATATATATATATATATATATATGTGTGTATATATAAGGCTTCAGCCACTTCCACCCAACTCTGGCTCATCTGTATTGCTTCCGTTATACAGAATCCAACAGTTCTTCCAGTGTCAGAAGGCTGTCCATTGGAATGACTTCCAGGTAAGGCTGAAATTCCATAAAGTTGAGACCATTAATCCCTTCAGCTCCCCCTTGGGGCCCCCACAGAATCCAATGGGACTATTCCATGGGACTACAGTGCCCTGCATGCCGCCTCATGTTTTGGGGAAAAAAATATCCCAAATAAGCTGTCTTTCCTGTCCTTTCATTATACTGGCCTTCTGGCCAGTTTAGGATCCTTGGTCAGTCCTGACTGGGGTGCCGTTTGCTGCATACCGTCCGTTACAGCATCTTAGCAGTCAAATGTTTTTAAATTTGTTTATACAGGTAGTCCCCAGGTTATGGACATCCGACCTACTGTACGACTTACGAATGAGGACGCAGCTGCGACGCATGCGCCTTAGTAACTGCCGCTCCATCATCTTCGGCCTGGGGATGCTGCAAGCGGTGGCTGGAGGGGGGCGATTTCGCTGCTCGCGCAGTGTAGTGTAGTGTCCCTCGGGTGGCTCCCGGGGATGACCCATGGTCCATAGTCACCGGGGCCACAGCTATTGCTCGTGTGTAAGACGATGGTTTGCTGCCCGCCCACTACGCCGCCGCAGCTACTGCTTCTGACTGGACGCAGGTTGGATGGAGCAGAGGGGGGCGTTTCACTGGCCGCCCAGCACACACGGCTGGTAATGCTGCAAGCGGTGACCTGGTTGTGGCTAAACAGGGCAGCGGGGGTAGCATTGTAGTGTGCCTTGGATGGCTGCCTGTTGAATTGGGGTTGGGCGATTCACTACCCGCCTTTGGCCGCACCGTGTTCATTCTCGGTGGGCGGACGCTGTAGGTAGCATACTGTAGTGGAGGTGACTGTGAGGTGGGCTGGTGATGAACCCCCCCTCGCCGCCCCCAGTCATTCTCAATAGCAAGCCTGCTTGTACTGTTAACGCACATAGCAGGAAGTTGTCTCTTGTCAGTACATCAGACGTGTTGACAACTGGTGCCTTCCTGATGTGATAGCGTGTACTGTATAGCGCTGTGCAGAAGAGCTCATCTTAACCTTTTGTCTTCACCCTTCAAGAATGTCTCTGAAACACAAATCTGATGCAAGTGCTGGTGATACAGTAAAGAAGAGAAAAACCATCACCATTGAAAATAAAGTAGAAATAATAAAAAGGTCAGAGAGAGGTGAAACTCCATCATTCATTGGCAGAGCACTTGGTTACAGTCGGTCAACAACAGCATTTATTAAAATAATGTACCTGTTCCGACTTACATACAAAT
Source organism: Erpetoichthys calabaricus (assembly GCF_900747795.2). Taxonomy (NCBI): domain Eukaryota; kingdom Metazoa; phylum Chordata; class Cladistia; order Polypteriformes; family Polypteridae; genus Erpetoichthys; species Erpetoichthys calabaricus. The sequence continues at coordinate 75,061,747 of NC_041397.2, read as the reverse complement.
TCAACTTACAGTAAGTACAAACCTACAGTCCCTGTCTCGTACGTAACCCGGGGACTGCCTGTAATCTAAGATGTCCTCAGGATATTAAGTGTTCATATTTGCAGTGCACCATCTTATTGGTATGTATTTTATAATGCATATAGTAATACAATGCCTTGCAGATGGCGCAAACACTGCTTTTACAAATTCCATACTAAATGGCATATAATAGAGACAGATACACAGATACACACACTTTTTTAGGTCTTTTATTAAGGTTTATATATTAACTAGATCATGTTATAATCTAATTTACTACTCATAAACATGAACTGCCGAGCAGTAAGGTGGAATAAGTATGCAGTTAAATTTAATTCAGAAAATATATGGCATAATGGATGAATAAAAAATAATGCAAACACCAACTATAATGAAGATGGGTGTATTTGAAATCATTCCTCACCATGGCTAGACATTAAATCCAGAAAACAATGTCAAGGAGGTAAAGAAAATGTGGATCAAACATTAGTTTCTGCATCTCAATGGAACACAGAAGGAAACCCACAAAAACTGGGGAAAGAACATGCAATTCTACAATAGAGGCCTACATGAAAGACATTATATTTTCTCCTGTGTACATCATTAAGATGAAATTACAGAAACTAATATGATTATTAGTTAAGCAACCCCCACCCCCAATTGCCATTTTTCAGGAGAGAATCAGAAAGCTTACACTTTTTTTTATAACAATGTGATTTCCAAGGTGTACACTCATTCCATAACCCGATTATTCTACATATTTTTCTAATATTAAAAATGTTTCATGTTATAAAATTGATAATGACTGTTAAATGAAAATTAGTTTATCTGCATTTCAGGATTTGAAATCCATGGCATTTGACTGTTGCTTTCCTTTCGAAAGGAGTGAAGGTTATTGTCAATTTCTCACTTTGTTTTACATACATAATGAGATATCAGTCTTGAAGGAAATAACTCCAAATAAAGCAGATAAAGATTTGGGGACCGTCCCCGTATATTGTCGTCCAGACAATAATAAAGAAACTGATTCTAAAGACTTTTTCAGTACATAGAACATTTTACTAAAAACAAAATGGCGTTTTTATAGTACAAGGAATGATGGGACAGGAAATGGTTGGCAGGATGTGACGATTGGAGACAGGAAGCGGAACCAACGTCATCAGGAGTTGACGGAAGTGAAGGAATGTGGAACCGGAAGTGACATCGTCGTGATTGACCGGAAGTGATGCGGAGTGGTGGCTCTGAGGCTAAGGATCTGTGCTGGTATCCCGAAGGTTGCCGGTTCGAATCCCTGTCACTGCCAAAAGAGATCCTACTCTGCTGGGCCCTTGAGCAAGGCCCTTAACCTGTAATTGCTCCAGGGGGCGCTGTACAATGGCTGACCCTGCGCTCTGACCCCAAGAGGTATGCGAAAAAACTAACATATAAGAGCGTCTGCTAAATGATGTAAATGTAAATCGCGACCATTTTGAACCCGGAAATGGAGATCTTTACTTTTCTCCTGATTTTCTGTAGAGGGAAAGAGATTCAGGTAAGTACCACGTGATGACCCTCTGTCTCGCGATAATTCACTCACCTTTAGGCTCTTTGACTGCCTCCAACTCGCACATGTATGACAATATTCATGTATCTACATTTTCACTTTTATCAGTAACACTTTTTTATATGCCCATAATCCTTGTTACATTCTGCATTGCGTATGCAGTTTACTTTTGAAATACGCTGTATTTCACTTTCATCACTGCTTTTAAAAAATATTTTTTTCTATAGATATTTGTGACACCCTGTGTAGGGTGGACAGACTGGACATCTTGTAGCTCAGGACTGACAGAGTTGAGAGATAGCAGACATAGAGACATAGACAAAAACGATGGTATTTACAAAACCAATAGTGGGTTTTATTTACAGGGGCACAAAAACACAAAAGTAATGTCCTAATTAAAATTAGTGAATAATATGTACAGTGAATTTCGCCAGTCCCAAGATTTATATACACAAAAATTGTAGTCTTCCTAAATAAAGAATACACAATCAGGAAAACATTACTCAAAGCAAATTTCTTTCAAGGAATCCTAAAAATATTTACATGAAGACAAACCATTGTATATACAAAAAAAACAAAAAGTGCACCACAAACACTTACTGTATAAATTGGATGTTATACTAATAACTGTCATTCTGACAGCATTGTGATGATCCTGTGTACGTGTTGCAAGTGCTTTTAATGTTTGTTCCACGTCTACAGCTGGGCCTGAATCACATGGCATGCTGTAAACCATGTTCTGTGTTTCTGCTGCCGCTTTCCTGCTTTTACAATAAAAAAGGATTGTGCGCAGCGTGTTTGTAGGCTTGTGTGCTACTTCTAAATATAACACTCAGCAATAAGTACTGCCGAACTGCCCCTCCTTCATCTCACACAGGCAGAAACTCATGCTCAGACTTGTGACAGACATTTCATTTAATGTACTGTACATTTCAACTTTTATCCAGGTGCCCAGAAGTTCTGTTCTACTTAGACAATGAAAGGTCTTTTATATGATTAAAAAAACAGTACTTATTTACCACTTTCCATACATTTGGATCTTTTTTAATCTAAACATAAAGCATATTTTCAAACAAATAACACAACCAATAGTCCCCTCTGCTTAGGAACTGCTGAGTATTTTTGTTTTTCAAATATATGAATTATATACTGTGTGTATGTGTGTGTGGATGTGTTTGTATGTGTGTGTATATATATATATATATATATATATATATATATATATATATATTAATGGAAGAGAAGGTCTGATGACTTCTGATGAAGGTAAAGATTTTATTTATTACGCACATGTTCTTCTTAAGTTTGCATATGCTGGATTTATGTCCAAATGTCTAATAGCACACAAACGCACAAATAATCTTTGCACGGTCCTCTTTAATGCTAAAAAGAAGAAATCGACAGCAGAAACACGAAACGCAGTGTATAGCATTCCATCCAGTTCTTGCCCAGCGGTATACATAGGACAAACATCAAAAAGAATCACAACACGAATACATGAACATTGCAATGCCGTCAGAAGAAAGGACTCACGATCACTGATCTACACGCATACTAAATCAACAGGACATACATTTAACTGGGACAATGTACAAGTAAGATTTAAGGCCAGTACTAAAAGTGCCAGAGAGCTTGCTGAATCTTGGCTATCAAATGAGAACGCCATCAACAGACACTTGGACATAAATCAAGCATATGCAAACTTAAGAAGAACATGTGTATAATAAATAAAATCTTTACAACCAATGACCCCCCTTACCGCCCCGCCCATCCCCCCCTGCTGTTCACAATGACTTAGCCCCTCCACCTTACTATGTAATTTTTGCTATATATTGCCTTTGATTCTTGCAAGTGTAAGCATTATCCTCTGATGAAGGCCCGTGGTAGGGGCTGAAAGCTCAGGAATAAAAACTACTTTATGATACGTGATTCATTTTCTCCCTTTGTGGATCTCCAGCTGCAAATATATATATATACTAGGGGGCTTCGCCCCCTGCTCGCTTCGCTCGCCAACCGCATTTGTTTTTCCAGACACACACTTTTAAGATTTTTTTTTCTTTGAATTGTTGCTATTTCATTAGTTTCACTTTTATTTCAGAACTTTTGTAAAAACAATATTTGTAATCTTGCGAGTCCCGATATGCTGAATCTTTTTAATGAGGTCAGGATAGGTTTCTCTGTTTGGAATTTCGGCATAGACAAAACGATCTACATCATCAGCAGTTAATAATTTTTTTTACAAAGTAAAAAAGTAAGTAGAGCTCTGCATTGGACTCCTATCTGTAAAGTTGTGCTATTTTCCTCTCACAGTTCCAAAAGAACATTACCAAGGTGATACCCCAGCTTTTGTCTAGGTTTTTGTACAAGGGCTAGACAGAATGTTTTTTGACTCCTGGGGTAAATTTAGGTTTTAAATAAGCAGACAGATAAATATATACAGTGATCCCTCGCTATATCGCCGCTTCGCCTTTCGCGGCTTCACTCTATCGCGGATTTTATATGTAAGCATATTTAAATATATATCGCAGATTTTTTGCTGGTTCGCGGATTTCTGAGGACAATGGGTCTTTTAATTTCTGGTACATGCTTGCTCAGTTGGTTTGCCCAGTTGATTTCATACAAGGGACGCTATTGGCAGGTGGCTGAGAAGCTACCCAACTTACTTTTCTTTCTCTCTCTTGCGCTGACTATCTGTGATCCTGACGTAGGGGGTGTGAGCAGGGGGGCTGTTCGCACACCTAGACGATACGGACGCTCGTCTAAAAATGCTGAAAGATTATCTTCACGTTGCTACCTTCTGTGTGCAGCTTTTAAGTATGCTGCACGGTGCTTCGCATACTTAAAAGCTCAAAGGGCACGTATTGATTTTTCACTGTTTGTTTTCCTCTGTCTCTCTCTCTCTCTCTCTCTCCCTGCTCCTGACGGAGGGGGTGTGAGCTGCCGCCTTCAACAGCTTTGTACCGGCGGTGCTTCGCATACTTAAAAGCAAAACAGCCCTATTGATTTGTTTGGTTTTCTCTCACTTTGTGACATTCAGTGCTCCTGACGCGCACTCCTTTGAAGAGATATGTTTGCATTCTTTTAATTGTGAGACAGAACTGTCATCTCTGTCTTGTCATGGAGCACAGTTTAAACTTTTGAAAAAGAGACAAATGTTTGTTTGCAGTGTTTGAATAACGTTCCTGTCTCTCTACAACCTCTTGTGTTTCTGCGCAAATCTGTGACCCAAGCATGACAATATAAAAATAACCATATAAACATATGGTTTCTACTTCGCGGATTTTCTTATTTCGCGGGTGGCTCTGGAACGCAACCCCCACGATGGAGGAGGGATTACTGTATACATTAACAAAGTAACCAATAAATGCATGTGCGGTAAACTCCGTTTTTGAAATTCTCAAGATTCTTTATTTGTCACATGCATAGTTATACAGGACAACACACAGTGAAATGCATCCTGATCTGCTTATCAAAAACTGTGCAAAGTTAGAAGAATATCAGTTAGATTAACAAATAGTCATAGATCGAAAGATAACAGTGTAGTAGAACATAATAAATAAGTAAAATTATGTGAATAAAGTAGAATTAAGTGTTAAGGTGCAATAGTGTAGTAATTATTGTGCAAAACCAAAGTTAGATTGGTGCATAGTTAAATGAGGCAGTTTGTTTGTTTGTGCTACTGTGATCTTTACTTTTTTATATTTTCTAATTTTCCTACTTTCATATCCTTTAACTTTCTCCACATGTGTATAGCACCTTTTTTTTTTGCGCCTTTCTAATTTCCCTAGTTTCATAGTCTCTAACCTGCTCTGCATGTGTTTAGCGCCAATGTTTGTAAACTTCTTTAAGAAATTCTACTTTCTTTTACTCATTGTCTTTTAATTCTGAGCCGGATTGGACATGCTTTTTTTTTCAATTCCACTTGTTCCGGGCTGATAATTACTTTCCTTATTTTCTTAATTTGCAGAATTTTGCTCTTTTTTCTGTCCAACGCATTTGAGTCTTTTTTCTCTGCGCTGCTCTCTTCTTCGTTTAGATGTCGACATTTAATTTATAACGTACTGTCCTTATACGTTTTATATGCGCTGAGAGCCCTGAATCTGTGTGTGCTCAAATCCTTCACAAGACTGAATGTTTTGCTGCCTGTTGTCCTATTTGATAGATTGTAAGTAGGACGTGTCTTCGGTCTCGCGGGTCTTTAAAATGTCTTACAAGATTATCATGTATTGTAGCCTTGCATTTGCTTTCCATTCCAGGATTTTCTTTTATATATATATAATATATATATTGTGAGAAGCAGCACGGACACAGACAGACGGACATTGTATTATCAGCCAACACACGTTTATTTACACTATTTACGATCCTTAGATTTGCACAAACCCAGTGCCTCCAGCACCAATCCAGGCCTCTCTTCTCAGTGCCTGCTTCCTTCAGGCCGCTTCCACTCTTCTCCAACCAGACTTCGTCCACTCCTCACCCGACTCCAGTCCTCATTTGCAGGGAGGCGGCCCCTTTTATATACGCCCAGATGGGCTCCAGGTGCTTCCCGACACTCCTCCGCGGACACTCCCCTGTGTGGCGGAAGTGCCGGCTGCGCTCCCGGAAGCCCTCCGGGTGTCCCCAGTCTTCTTCCCCCCAGCACTTCCGGGTGTGGCGGAAGTGCTGAGGTCCAGGGCCTCCAGGCACTGGGGCGCCCCCTGGTGGTGACTACGGGACCCTACAGGGTTGAGCTTCCCAGCTCTGTACCCGTGGCCCTCAAAGGAACCAGGGTGGTCATGAAAATTATGATTAAGTTGACTTAGAATCCAAAATAATATCCAAATCCAAAATGAAAAAAATAGCAAATTATAGTCTATGGGGGAAAAAAAAAACATAAAACAACATAGTGATAGAAAATTTAAACATTGACAAAGTATAAAGACTTTTTACACAGAGTGGAGCAGTATCAAATGTGTTTGGTACCTTCAGACATTATATACTAAATGTAAAGTTGCCAAGTGCCTTTGCAGAAGAAAATCTACTCCATTTATTATCCATCCATCCATCCATTTTCCAACCCACTGAATCCGAACACAGGGTCACGGGGCCATTTATTATTATTTTTTTTTATTTTACTCTAAACACAATGAAGTTTCTCAACAACCTTATCTGGCAGCACAAGTCTTGAGTTGGAACAACCTTAAAGCTGACCCCAGCTAGCCTCTTTCTGGCTTGTGTAAAGGGAGACATAAGGAGATAAATGGGGCAGAGATGAAGAGAAGGGAGGAAGCTGGGGAACCAGATTCTCAACCTTCAGATTAATGTTGTGGACGATAAAACCTTAACCCCATTAGAAGAAAGGAGATACCTAGTTGATCATGGTTTACCTGGAGAACCTACATAATTTTCTCAAGTACATAAAGCATTTATAGACCAGTTTTTCTTGTAGTTGTCTCACCTTCATTGACTTCCTGGAGAAAATTCTAGAGAGTTTTGGTGACATTAAGCAGGTTTCAAGCCCTCTCCCCAAAGCAATCTCACTGTGGAGCATTGTTCAACAATCCTGTATCAGAGCATCCATGTTCATTTCACCTGCCTTCTACTAAACTAACGGCAGAACACTGCGCAGTGTGTGTTCAAACTACTTATAAGCCATCGCAGACATGTTGTATTGCATCTGCTTCTATCAGTTGTGGTTACCGTGTAACTCTTAAATTGCTTTTTCATTTTTATTCATCCTTGTATATTGAATATTTGGCACAAAGTGGAGAAGAAATTGGGACTGTGTCCTTGGTGGACCAGAACACACCCAAATTCAGCCCTATTTACGGAGGCAAGCCCATAGCCTTTCCAGCCTAGTATCCCAATACTTTGGGAGATATTTGATCATACTGTCATCTGCACATTTCAGTCCCCGAGGCTCAGTTATACTAATCCTTCCTCTACCTTCTTTTTTATTTTTGCCTCCAGCTAAGTTCAGTCTTTAATGCCTGTAATATATCACTTTCATCACCACTCCCATCCCTTGATTAAAATCTATATTTCAGTGTCCCTACAATCAAGAAAAGTAGCACTCCTTTATTTAGGGTTGTGTGAAGCCTCGTACAATCCAATGCCTAGTCAGTCTGTTTGGCAAAATGATCTCCCATTGCTTGCATGGCCCTTCATTTTCAAAATCATTGCCAATTCATCCAGAACCCCAGCCTTCAAAATATCCAATTCAAATTAGTACACAAGCTTTACTTGACTTCCAGAAGACGATTTGATATGGGGCTGACCTCAAAGGACTTATGCTGTCTATGTCTAATTAGGGTTCTGGGCCCCTTCCTACATATGTTTTGGAAATGCTCCACTGTTGCTGCCCTTCAGATCAAGAATCTTGTTCCTCATTTGATATGGGTAAACCTTCAAGTAATAGGTTTGGGGGTGTCATGGATCAGAAATGTTCAAGTTTTATTTCTCCCTTTTTCATAAATAGTTTTGTTGGATAATTGTTATTGTATAGTTGTATTTAATTGGTTTGCAATAAACACTTGACTACAAAAAAAGAGAAATACTGAATCTCTTATTCATTAGTAGCCCATTTACCTATTCGTTTTTTAACATTAACACTCTATATAGAATGCTATCTCTTTCCAAGTAAGATAAATTGTATGATTTGAATTTCTGCAATGTATTTTGGTAAAATTACATTAAGTAACCTTAAGTAACAAATATTAAGTCATGGAAAAAAATAGCTATCCTCATGCATGGACTACTAGAGGTGATAATTAGATATGTAACACTGAATTTAAAGTGCTCTTTAGCCATTATCTGTGCTTTTGTTCATTGCAAATTTTATTGTTATCCTATTTATTTTTATTAATATTCAGCAGTAGCTACTGTCTACTGTATATGAAAATGTGGTGAAGTGTAAAACTTGAATCAGTACCATATACTTTTTAATGATTTTAAATAGCACAAATATTCTAACATTCTCATTTACATAGTTTCCTTAGTTTAAAAAAAAAAAAAAAAAAAAGCAGCTATCCTATTGTTATACTAGTGGGTCTTTTGCATTGTTAGTTTTGTGAATGTAAGGCACCTGTCACATGTTCTGGGCAGTACCATGCTCTGACTCCACTTGAATAAAGTTTTTTTGCTTATTTTAGACTGTCTTCTACTGGCACTATATGACCATGAGCAAGTCACTTCATTTGCCTGTGCTTTTGGAAAACCAAAAGATATGTAACTAATTATATCTCGGATGTGGTAAGTCACCTTGGATAAAGGCATCAGTGAAGTAATAAGTAACAACAACAACAGCAATAATAATTTATAATAAGAGGGTGGCACAGTGGTAGCACTGCTGCCTCACTGTAAGGAGACCAGGGTGCGTGTCCCTGTGTGGATTTTGCATGTACTCCCCATGTCTGCATTGGTGGATTGGTGATTCTAAATTGCCCATAGTGTATGATTGTGTGTGAGTGTGTGTGTGCGTGTGTATGTGTTTGCCCTGTGATACACTGGAACCCTGTCCAGGGTTTGTTCCTCCCTTGCATTCTATGCTTACTGGGTTTGGCTCCAGTACCTCCTGCGACCCTATTCAGGCTAAGTGGGTTTGGAAATGACTGACTGAATATTATATTTTATATTCACTATTAGAGTCACAATAGTCCCTAATACTCTAACATCTCTAAATGTAATTGTTATATATGTGCACTGTGATATTAATTACAGAGTTCGATTATGTAGCCATGTGCTGTAGGTCTGCTTTTTGTGATATGAGCTTGATTGCTTTGGTCTGAGAGGTGTAAAAGAAAAGGAGACAATAAAAAAGGTTTTTAGGGTGTTGCACTTACCAGCTGTCAGCGTCTCTCATAAACATAAAAGTAATTTCTTGCAACATTGATTTATTCAGCTGGAAGAATACTAGCACACCCATCAATCATACATATTTAAAATTACCAAAAAAAATTTAATTTACTTCATGAGGAACTGTCCAAAACTTCAGAAGTCTTTCGGTGCCCTTAATATTTAAGCCTGACGCCCTTCTTTTAACACTTACGATGCCTTAATATCTTTGAAGGAGTGTTTCATATTAAAGCTTCTTTTTTCTTGCTTTCTAGATAAGTAAGGAAGGAGGTGACAAAGGTCACTTGAATAAATTATAACATTGTATGTATGACTGACTTGTAATGTATTATTTTACTGTTATCTGCAAAGTGAATAAAAATAATATACTTTGCACAGTTTTGATATTTTTCAATATAAAAAGTCCAATCTTGCATCAGTTTCTCAGACGCATCAAATTTTGTTGCAGCAGCACAGTTACCAATTTCTTTCACTACTTCAACGACATTTAATTTAAAACCAGCTTCATATTTTCTTCTGATCGAACGCTCCATCATAGACAAGGGATGTTCTTACGATAAAGGTGTATGAGGGTGTGAGATACAAAAAACAAATCAGTGCAAACGTTGCTTCGGAATAGTTTGGGTATTATCGTGTGTTCATGTAGGCACAATAGAGAGAGAGAGAGAGAGAGGTTAGGAGCACGTGCTGATACAGTGCATTGCCACACCCACATAGAAATAAAAAGGCAGTGTGCTCCGTGGTTACTCTCTCAGGTGGGAGTTAGCATATCATAATCACTTGTACCAATAGTGTGAGTTTTCCGCATTCGACTTAAATGACCGACATTATAAAATATCAGAAATTATACTGTAAAATCAAGTCCTGACTTATCCGTGGGAGAACTTATCCACAAGTATATACAGTAGTTATTTTATTTTTGTGTATTTCCTTTAATATGGCTGATGCCATTTTGAAGAGTGGTTATACTAGGAAATCAGGCTGGGAAGTTGTGAACTGTTAGGTCACCAGTGAAATGGTTTAAAGGTCAGTACAGAACACATCTTGGTATCAAGCTTAAGGAGACAGTGCAATCAAATTTCTTTAGTTTAATGTTTCCTGGTAAAATAATTTTATCTACAAATTTTGACTTTATTTTAGGTTTTAGTATCTTGTTTTAACAATTGGGCGATGTGATCTTCTAGTGACTTTACAAGGGGGACTCAAAAATTACCAGAATTGTAAAAAAAAAAAAATCCTCCATGACAGAAAATCGTTTTCCCTTCAGTCTCAATTTTAATTTCAGAAACAAAAAGTCACAGGAAGCAAGATTTGCTGAATTTGTGTGATGCAAAGCAACAAATACATTGTGTGGCGGACGGCTGGGTGCCATGTCCAGCTGGGACGCCCCTTTGATGTACATATGTTCCGGGGGAGCAACCATGCGCTGCTCAATATCTTCCCCAGGATGATAAGTGGCAGCCTCGCTGGCCTCAGCTTCCCGCAGGACTCCATGGGAGATGGAGTTCTTCACAGCCCTGTTGGGATCTGGGGTGGCCACCAGGGGGCGCTGTATGGGTCCCTGAGCCCAGCTGGACTAATCTTCAGCCCCACCTGGGAGTGCAACCGGAAACAGGTGATCAAGCACCTGGAGCACTTCCGGGTGGGCTATAAAAGGAGCCATCAACCACCACTCAATGGCCAGAGTCGGGAGGAAGAGGACGAAGCTTGACGGGAGGAGTGGTGGTGCCAGAAGGGAGTGTTGTGTTGGAGGATTGTGCTTGTTTTGGACTTTGTTGTGCTTGTGGGGATTACGGGGAAGACGTGCCCCACAGGTGAACAAAAAGAAAAGTCTTTTGTGTTTTTACACGTGCCTCCGTTTGAGTCTGTCCAGGTCAGGTGCAATACAGCGCCTTTATTACAATTGTTTTTGATAAAAACTCTTTCACTGACAATGTAGTGTGTGCAGAAGCGATGTCAAGGTGCAAAATGGATTTTTATGTATACCACTGCTCCGGACATTTTTTTTTCTGATGCTTTTCCTGAAGATGCCTCAGCAGTTCAGTGCAATGTCGCTGGTTAGCAGTCTGTTCATGGGGAAAAAAACTCTTTATTAACAAGTGCATACAGTAAATGTTGAAAAATGTAATCATTGTTTTCTTGATGTTCAATATGGCCTAATGTATTTTTTTCAGCTTGGAAAAAACAAACTGCTGAAGTCATGCATACGATTATTAAATAAATGTCAGAAATAAGCACTTGATCAACTCTGTATGAGGCTACTTGGCAGGCTCATTAACAAGACTGTTGGCATGCAATAACTAGCAGCATAGTCAACAACTACTCCCTACTCCCCAGATATTTAAAGATTTTGGGAATTTTTGGGTCTTCCTTCACACTTGATTATGTTGACTATGGCAGAACAACAGTATAATTAATAATAAAAATGCATAAAGTAAATGTTATGTGTACTTTACAATTACAGGAAGGTAATTCTACACGATTTTGAGGTGTCTGTCCTTATAGTTTTTATATTTGTACCCTTTGGCATATTTTATGTCATTATTCAGGTGTTATACATTGTAATGTTACATTTATATTTATTTATTTATTGTTTTTTGTGGGCCTGACTATTTTGTAACAGTGGTCCATTGTCACCAGTGTCTCCCAAGTGTTGCACCGTGTGACATCACACAAAACGTTTTTGCAGTGTTGGCTTGCACAAAAGTAAGTGTTGAGAGAGTTACACTTGCGTGGGTTTTTTTGACTTCGATTTATTGGTCTTAGTTATTTTGTCATATTGAACACCTGCCTTTGACCCTTGTGAAAGAAAAATTAACTGCTTGCAAGCTACTTAGGGTTAATAGCTGACAAAGCCGTTTTGCTATAACAGCAGGTTATTCATACAGGCGACTGTCATAAGACAGGGTGCAGTAAGCTGACCTAGGACAATTTCCAGTTTCTTTAGGAATGCGTCTATTTGACACTGGAAAGATGACCTTTCCTTCTATAGGGTCTATCTGACAAGTAAAAAAAAATAAGAACAGATGGCCCATTAGCGTAAAAAAATAAAATGCTTAAGTAAATGATAAATGATATTATGCTTTTTGATTAAGTAAGAGGAAGGGGGAGGAAGAAAAAATTATAAAAAGACAATCGAAAATGGAGCTCTTCTGCCTTACAAAATAGAATCCATGTACTGTACTTATCTGTGACTGAATAAAAATCTGATTGAACTATTCCTGTCTTCCTCGGAGGTTTCTTCCACACCTTGCATTTTATTTTTGACAGTTTTTCTCTTCTTGTGTCCTAGTCTATTACACAATTTGTTGTCTTTTTAATTTGTCAGAATACTCATTGATGAGCTCCAACAAATAAATACTCTATAAAAGTTGGCATGTAACACTAAAATCGGGTATTCAAGATGGAATACACAGTACATAGCACACAATGCTCAGTGACTTAAATATCTTTGTAGAAGACTGAACAGAATTTTTGCCTTTATGAGTTTTAGATCATTTGAGTGAAATTATTAAAATTACAATTTTGTTAAAATGGAATTAGATAGATAGATAGATAGATAGATAGATAGATAGATAGATAGATAGATAGATAGATAGATAGATAGATAGATAGATAGATAGATAGATACTTTATTAATCCCAAGGGGAAATTCACAAACCAAAATTAAATGTCAAAATTAAATTGTATTAACCTGTTAAGTTGTTTTAGCAATACATTGTCAAAAAGACCATTCCTTAAAGGTTTAAAATAAAATAGATTAGGTAAACCTTATTAATCCCATGCCGTAATTTTGATGCATTTAGCAGTAGAAACATAAAAAAACAAGAATACAGTAAAATATTACAGGACAAATAATACAACCAACCAATCAGAGAAAAATAAATAAATGTATGTTATGCAGTCAGTCATTTTCCAACCCGCTATAGCCTAACACAGGGGTCTGCTGGAGACAATTCCAGCCAGCACAGGGAGCAAGCAGGAACAAACCCTGGACAGGGCGCCAGCCCACCACAGGGCAAATACACACACACACCAAGCACACACTAGGGACAATTAAGGATCACCATTGCACCTAACCTGCATGTTTTTGGACTGTGGGAGGAAACCAGAGCACTCAGAGGAAACCCACGCAGACACTGGGAGAACATGCAAACTACATGCAGGGAGGACCTGGGAAGCGAACCCAGGTCTCCTTACTGCGACACAGCAGTGCTATCACTGCGCCACCGTGCCGCACATGTATTTTGTGCAGAAATTTCTAAAGAACTAAATAGTACATCAGGAGGAAGAATTGAATTGCCTAATAGCAGTGAGCAGAAAAGACCCCTAGAGTCGCTTCTTAGCACACCGTGGTGGAATGAGCCTTTGGCTAAAAGTGTTCCAAGAGAGCACCTCCTAGATGCAATAGAGCGGATTTTTTCATGAGAGCATCCAATTTTGCCACCATCCTCTTTTCCACAACAGCTTCCAGTGTTTCCAGGGTTCGCCTTGTGATGCAGCAGGCTTTCCTGATAAGTTTGTTCATTTGTTGTGCTTCTGTTGAGCTCAAGTTGCTTCCCCAGGAGACTGCAGCATAGAACAACACTCTGGCTACTATGAACTAATAGAACATTTCCAGCAGCTTGCTGCACACATCAGAAGAACTGAGTATCCTTAGGAAGTACAGTCTGCTCTGGCCCTTCTTGTACAGTGCCACTGTGTTATGAAATTTTACTGTGAAATCTGATTTGTAATTAAAGAACCAGTAATGTGAAATACAGTTAATTTAAAGGGTAGCTAACTTACACTGATTTAACCCAGGCAAAGTGTGGATTTCTAATGCCTCAGAAACTGAAACTCTGTTCTATATACTAATTAACATTTCTTTTGTTCATTTCTGTATGGATTTATTTATGACTGTCATAAAAACAGACACAAAGGGAACCACAGAAGTTATTATTTTATGATTTTGTTCCTTTCACATTTGATTTATTACCCTTTTAGAAATAAACACATTTTCTTTTTTGGCATCAGTGTTGTTGACCTTTCTGTTTCACCTGAAGGCTTTTCTGGCTTTAGATGTCTGCTGAGTTTTTTGGATACTGAATAATCTAACCTTAACCCTTGATAACACCAGTATACCCTAAACACCTTTCTGCTTGACTATACATTACTATCAAGTTTCAATCATTTTGTCAATATGAACACAGTGTTAAGATTTTGTAACTGTTAAATATGGGGATTAACTGACTAATATACAAACAGTGCCTCATTTATTTAGCCTTCACAACTTCAATGTATTAATAATAATCAAATTAGGTAACTAGCATATTGGAACTCCCTCTTGCTGAAATAGTAATTAAATTCTTGTAATAAAGGTCAATACGTAATGGAGTTAGTAGTCTTTCCATTACATGATGGAGAATCCACGAAACAATTTGTATGAGTCACCAAAGTTTAGCTGGTGATGATGCCAGTCAAACTGATTATATTGTCTAACAGCACTAAAGTAGAGGTTAAAACAAGAGCAATTTCTGAGAGCAAGACCTTGGATGTTGTGGGGTAGGTTGTTAAGTTTGGATAGGGGTATTCCCAAAACTACAGTGTAAACACCAAAACAACATGAAAAGCAGTTTGTGCAAATTTTCTATGTTCTGTAAACAATTAACACATTTCAGGTGCTTCCTTTTGTCCCAAATTTCTTAGGGCACATGCAATGAGTATTTTTGAAGTGCTTTCTTTTGCTGTGAGAAATTAATATTTAACTAATGCAATAATTGAAACATAAAGAAAATTGCAATATTTTAAGATTGACTAACATTGAAAACAATGAAATTTAAAGTGCTTCCTTTTGTCTTCAGATATATGAACATAAACAAGAGCAGTAACAAATATAAAGAAAAGAATTTCAACACAGATTAATAATAATAATAATAATTCTTTGCATTTATATAGCGCTTTTCTCACTACTCAAAGCGCTCAGCAATAGCAGGTTAAGGACCTTGCTGAAGGGCCCAACAGAGCAGAGTCCCTATTGGCATTTACGGGATTCGAACCGGCAACCTTCCGATTGCCAGTGCAGATCCCTAGCCTCAGAGCCACCACTCCACTCCAGATGACAGATTGAGAATAATCAAGTAATGAGAATGACTGTAAAAAAAAGATTCTTTAGTCAATCTTGAAAGGACATTTCTGTTCTTTGACACCTTTTTACAACTCAATGACTGGTTGAGTTATTGTTAAAGACAGGTGAGCTTCACAGTAAAAGTGGCAATACATATTTTTTGGTTGTATACACATTCCAGTGTAGATGCAGTGGCAACTGGTGTGGCTGTTGCTGCTGGCATTGCTGATTTAAATTAGGGAACAAAATAGGTGTCCTGTGCATGTCCATGTCATGCTGTCACTACTTTTTTACAATTGTGACGTACTGTAGCTGAAAACATAGTTCAGAAACAAGTGCCGAGTTGATTCACTTTGTGCCAACAAGTGCAAAGGCATTGTACTTCACCTTCCTAAGGCACAACTGTATGTGCAAATGCATGATTGAAAATAACTACTAACCATACAAAAACAAACAAATTTCCCAAATTTGCAGAACTCAGAGACAGACTTAAAAAATGAAACTGTACAGAGCACAAGATAACAGCGACAAAATAGCCAGTTTTAAAGTCTTGTTTTATTTCATTCAGGAAAATGACAAGCAAACAAATAAAAGATATTTATTCATAACCTTCTCATCAGTTTACCTTTTTAAGCCACATCATACAGTAAACTTCACATCTATCTATGTACAGCCATACATCATTTGATTATCTTACTGATGTCATGATTGAAAAAAATGCCCCTTCCTTCATGTGAAACAATCTCAGTTAAGTTACACTGGAAAACTAAAAGTTATCTTGCCTGAAATTTGTAGTTACTAATTAACATCTAAAACACACATATGACAAAATTGTATGTATCAATATGTACTGTACATTTGAAAGTAAATAGTTACCAGACAAAATAAACTGCTTCAGCATATGCTACATTTCCCAAACATTCAAAAGAAGTCAACAGCATACTCAAAATTCTTAAATGCACACACCAGGAGCTTGATAGAAACAAAACAGACAATTTTGAAGTCTTGTTTCATTTCATACAGGAAACTGGCAAGCAAACAAGTAAAAGATATTTATTCATAACTGCTGTTTCCAATCAAACACGTTATATGAAATGATCAAAGCGTTCTTTACTCCTTCATACCACACTCCTCTTCACTTGCATCTCATCTTTGTGTAGCTCTGGGGTGGGGAGGGGTGAGGTGGGTGCCAGTAGGGAGAGTTCAGATTTGCATTTGAAAATGTTTTGCTTAGCTGTCCTCTTCCACTCTTTGAAATCAAGTAAAAATTGTTAAAAAAAAAAAAATAAAACTTTCACCTTAATCCTCCAGCTCCCTTCATCCCCTTCCTACAGTCTGTCACACACATAACATATCCTTTTTTCATAAAAAACCTTCATTTTATACTCAGAATTTAACCAATGCATAATTATAATCTGAATTTAACCAATGTATAACTGACTATACGCCCTTTAGCCCATAACAAAACTTTGCAAAAATGTTTAGTCACACAATTGGAACATTCTGCTATTAACTTGTAATGCCAAAGTCATCCTGACTAAATAATCCTACTACATAGTATTATACAGTTGTGACTGGTAAAAAAAATTTTGGGCGGGGGCACAGTTTTTGGGGGGACAACCTAAAGCAGCACTTTTTTACCCTATAAAGCTCCAGGTACTTCACTCGAAGATAAACACTGAGCACTGAGAAACTTCTTTGTGAATTTAACTGCGGCGGTGGGTGGGGGGGGGGGGGGGGATGGGATAGCAGGCTGCTTGCGCTTATTGACACATTTACAAGATGGTGACCGAGAGGTGCGAATGGATTTAAGGTGGGTTTACGAGTGTGTTGGCAAGCTTTGGTAATTCTAGTGATAAACCATCTTGTCTGGGTGAAATTTTATTCGCTCACCTAATTTCATTTATGCCCACTCACCATCACATGGCTATGCTACTACTACTAATAATAAATCTTTACATTTGTATAGCGCTGTTCTCACTACTCAAAGCACTCTGTGTGTAGGCAACATTGTAGCTTGTGTTTGTTTTTTTTCGTTTCTCTACTGCATCTCCTGGAGTACAAAAGAAACACCACCATGCACCACAATGTGGAGACAGGGCAAGATCAGGAAAAAAAAAAGCAAACGCGATCACTGATTCACCGCATGAAGGTATGCGAATGAATATAATGTTGCATTAGTGCAACAATGTTTTCTGAGATGTACAATATAGGTCATAAAATGAATTATTCCAAATGTCATATATACCTAAGTCTCTCTTTATTTGTCAGTGCAGCTTTCACATCGTGGATCAGAAGGTGCATACTAATTCAGCAGGGACACTGAAGAATAAAACTGAATAAAAAAAATTCACATCCACAATCATTTTCCGTCACGCACACCACTCACATCCATGTCCAATGTTTTCCCAGTCCCAGTCTCGTTCTGACACGGTTTTCAAATAAAGAGGTGGTATAACACGACCACACACTCGGCATATGAACAAGCCAGTTTCCCTTTCGGTTTGTGCGCACCGATGATTTCCGCACGTGTTGCATTGTTCTCGGTCAGACGTGCGTGCTTGCACGTGCGTGCGTGCATGCTTTCGCTGTGAAGTCTTTGTGCTCTCTTTCATTTCCCTTCTGGTTTGTATGCGCCAATTGCTGTATTTAAGCACCTGTTCAGCCTCTCTCTGCTCATTGTTCTCAGTCAGACGTGCATGCTTTACCTGTTAACTCTTTGTGCTCTACAGTATTTCGTGTGCTTTTGCAGTTAACTATGGCTTCTAAGCAAGTGAAGAGTGTTGAGAAGGAAGTGTTGCAATGTTACTTTTTTCAAATGTTCATTTTTTTCCCTGTGCTTAAAACTCATTTAAAAAGAGTGTTTGCAGCGATCGGGTTGTAATGCTATTAGCATGAACTCCTGCAATGTTACTGTCTTGGTTGGCTTTTAAATAAAGTTCAGATTTGTTCAAATGTTCCTTTTTTCCCCCTGTGCTTAAAACTCATTTAAAAAAAAAGTGTTTATACAGCGATCAGATTGTAAGGCTATAGTGCGAACTGCTGCAATGTTACAGAGAGAGAGGGGGCTCGCATGCTGCTGAGAGGGGGGGGGGCTCGCGTGCTGCTGAGAGAGGGGGGGGGGGGGGGGGCTCGCGTGCTGCTGAGAGAGAGTGAGCCTGCGCGTGCAGCTGAGAAGGGAGCCTGGGTGTTTGTGTCAGTCTTATTCAATGTTTTTACATTTGTTTACTATTACACTGTGCATTCTATGGTGTAATTAACTATTTTTGTGCTTAAAAATCTTTAAAAATATATATTTACATACAGTTCGTATGGTCTGGAACGGATTAATTGTATTTACATGCAATCCTGTGGGGGAAATTGCTTCGGTTCACGACCAAATCGGTTTACAACCAGAGGTTTGGAAAGAATTATGGTCATGAACCGAGGTTCCACTGTACCACGTTTTTATCTGAAAACGGCATTGGGTGTGATGGGGGGTTGGGGGGTTGTGGGAGTGTGAATGTGAGTGAGAGAATAAAACTAAAAAAAAAAATGCTAACTTTCACAAGTACTATAAATTTGCACCGGCTGTTACAGACACAAATCAAATGTGTGTTTTTATTGTATAATATTAACAATAAGAGCAGCTCACTACTCAAAACAGTAAATTTGGGACGCAGCTGATATCAAAACCGCGATCTCATGATTGGGAGTCAGCAGTTCTTTCCCTTCCCCGTGTGCCAATAAAAAATCAGGAAAGAAAATAAAAAAGCAAAAGAATTATAAATTATATTTATATAACTTAATATACAATATTATGTACTGTACATTAAAATAAATTTATCTTCTTCCTCCTTCCTCAAAAGCAATAAACAAGGAGAAAGAAAAAAAAACTATATACAAAACAAATGTCCCTCTTCTTCCATCTTACTGATCAGGGAAAAAGAAATCAGAAAGCTTTTTACATTAAAGAAAAAAAAACACTGTTAAAGTCCCATATCGATATACAAGGGCTTTAACACTCACTCACCACTCCACTATTTGTGTTGCTCCGAAGGTTAGCCAGACACCCAATCTGGTCAAAAGTTGACCTCCAGTGTCCATTCTCCAGTTTTATATGTCGAAGGGGGGGATTGTGGTGCCCAGTTCCCACTGACGCAGTCGCATTCCTTCAATCAGCAAGCATCCAGTGACCCTGCAAACACTGCGCATCCCCCTCCTCCTGGAACCCTCCCATTTACTGAAGCATCTGCTGGTGTGCAATCCCTAAGGAACTGTCTCGCTCAGTCTTTCATGTACTTGCACTCTCTCCAGTATGTACTCCTCACTTTTTAATCTTATTGTCTGCAAATTTGCTAAGGTTTGCAAGGCTCATTTTTAACTAGGAAAGGCACTTCATGTATTGTCCCTTTCCCCTTTTTCAACAGTGGGGGGGGGGCCCAGATTCACCTGCCCAGACACAGAAAAACCTGAGCCAAAGTGAAGCTGCATTTCCTCCTCCCTCAGGGTAAGTGTGCCTGTTTTCTCAATAGTTTAAAAAAAAAAAACAAAAAAAAAAAAAAACAAAAACAAAAGTAAGGCCATAAATACTGTAATTATACTATGAAAGGCAATTATCACTTTCTTGCTCATTTGATAGATTTTATTACTACTATACACCAAAGTAATGCTTGTGCCTAGTTTCAGAATGGATTCTTTGCTCTTTTAAGTGGCTTGTTATACTAAAAAGAAATTCTGTTTGTGAAATTGCAAGCTTGCTGTTCTTATAGGTGCACCTGCTGCTGGCTTTAAAGCTGTTCTTTTGCATGATGAAATTCCAGCTCATACTATGGGTGACCTGGCTGATGCAACTTGTCAGTGATATTAAATCAATATAACAATTCATCAATTTATGGAATCAAAATCAGATAGCAGAAAGAAACTTAAAGCAAGTTAAAACATTAACTGTGAAAAAATCAAAGGTTGACATAAATGTAAAGGGCTAAAAGTACTTTTTTTTGTTTACAAATATATCAGTAAAAGTAAAATGTATAGTTGCCAAAAACTACCCAGAAAAGTACACTTTTTCCAGAAATTAACTTAAGTCCAAGTAATGGAGTAAAATTCTTCTGTTAACAAGGTAGCTGTTTAAATTATCATTTTATAGCTTTTTGTTTTCAGTGTTTGCAGAATTTGAGGCAGCTATAAAACTCTAACCATCTGGACATAGTGTTTCTCTCAGCATTAAGAAACTCATTCAATTAGATTCTTTACTGATTTTCAAACAGCACTGTATCCTTTTCAAGAAAATATGCTTTCTGGGCCTAGCAATCAGAAAATGGGTGATTCAGAATTGTTTCTATATCAGCTACCTTTTAAGCACTTCTCTGTTACCCACTAGACCTGGGTTCACTTCCCGGGTCCTCCCGGCACGTTGTTTGCATGTTCTCCCCAAGTCTGCGTGGGTTTCCTCCGGGTGCTCCGGTTTCCTCCCACAGTCCAAAGATATGTAGGTTAGGTGCACTGGCGATCCTAAATTGTCCCTAGTGTGTGCTTGGTGTGTGTGTGTGTGTGTGTGTGTTTGGGTGCGTGTGTGTGTGTGTGTGTATGTGCCCTGCGGAAGTCTGGCACCCTGCCCGGGGTTTGTTCCTGCCTTGCGCCCTGTGCTGGCTGAGATTAGCTCCATCAGACCCCCGTGACCCTGTGTTAGGATATAGTGGGTTGGAAAATGACTGACTGACTGTGAACCACTTTAAAAATAAATAAACGTGTGACCTGTGCTTAAATCACTGAATATGAACATCAGAAGAATTGTGCAAAATAAGATGAATTTGAGAAATTAAAGAATACCTGCTATATAAGAATTAAATTTTATCAGAGAGCTGAGCAGAGGTCATCTTTTTTCAGTAGTAGTTTTGATCCACAGCATACATAAACATGTGTATAGTATATTAAGCAATTCTGAAACAATAACACTTAATGTTTTAGTGTATTTCTCTAAATCCCTTGCATATTAAAAAAAACACACATAAATATATACACTAAATATTATGTAAGTATCAAATATATTGTGGTTCAGTTTCTTATGTCTTTAAGTGCCAAGTAGTGATTTTTTAAATATTTTAGAAAAATCCTAACTATATCATTGAATATTTCAATTTCAAACATTATGTTAAATGTTTTTTTTCTTTTTTTGTAAACATTTATATGAATTGATCTACATAGTGATAAATGCTAATAACACTCTCATAGATTAACATAGTATTCTGGTTACTAAGAATATAAATGCCAAAGATTATTTTAATAATTAGCCTGCAGATATGTTTTTCTTCATATGAGGTATTTGGCAATTGAAAATTTCAAGTCTTCATCTGTCAATACAGACATAGTGTACTTTATTAATTCAGTTTTGGGTTCTCTTGGCTGTCACCGATGAAGCCAGCTATTGTGAGATTTTGAAACCCTGAAACTCCCCAATGCAGGCAGGGATTGCTTGTCTGTTGCCAAGGCAACCACAGGTTCGCAGCCTCACTGTGTAACGTGCTGGTCAGCCAATGGTTGATGTAGGGAAAAGTCCAGCCCAGCCAGTAACATGGCACCATTACTGCTTATTCGCTGTGTCTGTATGTATTAAAGTGGTAGCTCCTGTTTGAATAAAGACCCTGACTGTACCTGTTTTATAAAATGAATAATGTTCCTGAAGCCTGTGGAATCAGTGTCTTCTCTTGTGTGCAAGACAGTGACTCTATAGGAAATACCACATTCACAAACAAAGTTGCAGTGTCTCATTTTCACTGTTCTGGTGTGCTCTTTCTTGTTCTTATGAAATGATTATCCATATTTGCATTATTAAATTAGGCCTGCTTTTTCATTTTACTGCAAGATCAGTCCCTCATCTGTCTTCACAAAAGAGTGAAAGGTTTCAGAATTTAAATTAAAATCAGAATCACTTTTATTGGCCAGTACGTTATGTACAGGAATTTAACTTGGAATCTTTGGAACCATTTATAACAGAACAAAACATCTCACACAAATTACATAAATAACAAATGGTGCAAATGGTTTGCAAATGAAAGCAGCACAAGCACATTTAAAACGTTACGCTTCACACCGTAAGTCACCATGCTAAAGACTATAAAATATGCATAAAATATTTATAAAGAGAATCATTGTATATATAGAGTGTGTAGCTAGTCTTATTACCATCTACAGTTGTGTATTTTTAGGTTTGTTCTTGTAAAGTCTTCTTGAGTGCAATGCAGACAACACATGCCATTTTGTCACACTAGGCAAAAGCAATTGTTTCACCCCGTAGTATTACCAACATCATAACCGATATGGAATAACTCATAAAGCATAACTATTGTAGTGCCATGGTACTTCCTCCATAAAGTAAGCAATATATCCTGCACCAAAGCAAATCTCTCAGTAACACATTGTCTGTCTCTCATGCTAATCAACAAACACAAAATGGAAGTCTATGGGGAAAAATGTAGCATAAACCAGAATGAAAGAATAGATAAAACACATTATTATATTGATAATATTAGCACCAGAGTGAAAGAGCGAAACACTGGAGAACTCACGGAAAGCCAGCACAACTCATGTGGGTCAGCAGATGTCATTAAAGAATGTCCCACCTGGTTCAAGCACTTGGCCAGGCAGTAATCACTATACTGTAGGTGGGGCTAACAGACTTCATGCCCAGACTTATAGTAAACAACTTAAGTTGTGTTATTCAAATATTGTGCCAAACAACAGGAACTAAAAACGGAGAATGGCTTTAAAGTATATGTTGCAAGCTACATCCACAATTACGAAAGGTGAGATGTGGACGTATTAAAAACTTTGGTCTACCATGAACTTACATGGGACAAATTTACGATTACATCAGGCTTCTTTAAAAAAACAGTTTCAATAATTGGCCATTAAACTTTATTCAGGGACAGGTGCTTATGTATGTAAGCTTAATCCTGCAATGGCCGTGAACATGTTATATCAGGCAGGGACGAGTCACTAAAAGAATGAGCTGGCATTACATCATCAATAGCAAGAGCACCTATAAAAACAGAAATTCTGCACAGTCGCAAAAGGCAAACAGTCCTTTGAAGGATAGAGAGCCATCTTTGCAGCATTCGCGCTGATGCTATAATACATAATGACATGAGTCTGATGCACATTTTACCTTGTAAAAAAGCGAATGTCTCTATCTGAGCAAGCGAAACAATGAATGCTAAACTGATGTTTCATTGTAAAGGTCTCAATTTGTTTCCTCAGCTAGAGGATCTCCTCTCTGAGAGACGTGTTTTCATTAAGTGCTAGGTCAACAGCTGCTGCATCTGGAGTGTAGTCGTGGTCCTTGAGGATTTTGTCATCCTCCTCTTCATCCGGTGTGTCACCTTCCATCAGTTGCTTTCTCCTCTCCCAAACCCCTGTTCTTGAATGTGGGACAGAGAAATTGTTCCACTCAAACAGCGCTGGGATTGCACTCTTCTTCAGTAGTCGCTGTCCTGATTCAGACCCTGGCTCGGTAAAATCCTCTTTTTTAAAATGACGGCTACAAAGTTGTGTATTGGGACTAACGGTAAAGCTCTGTCTCCAGATAGCAACAATCCGTTTAGACTGAGTTTACGCATCAGAGGAATGTATGAGAACTAAGTACTTTGTTGTATGTACTGGAAGCTCGACATAAAGGTATACAACAATGGTTAGTAACTGTAGTGCTATCTGTGTTCTGAAGCGTAAACTTCTTTTTCTTAGATATTCTCACCTCTAAACAAAAATCATAACTGCAGTATGGACAATGGAAGTGACAGAGCTGGCTGAGGTTTCACCTGATGTATGTCAGCACTACTGTGTGCATGTAGCCTATTGAGGGGTTAGCTGTGTGGAGATTGACTAGCAGGAAGGAACAACTTGCAGAACAGACAGAGAAAGAATGAGAGTACAAGAGATAGAAGGTTGGAGGTGCAGTAATTCATTATCATAGTCAAAGGGAATAGAAAAGCCAGGTTGAATCAAAGTCTGTTATAGGCTAACAGACTGAGTTTGGTTTGTCTTTTCTGTTTAATGCTTTTGAGGTTGTCTTTAATTATTTTTTTTGTCTCTGAGTTTTTTTATGGAGTACAACATATTATTTTTTAGTATCTTTGGTCTCTGCTGGTGTCATTCTGAATGTAGAGAGATGCCGGGGTGCTCTCCATTGTATAGTGACAGTAGTAAATTAAAATTGAGGACTTTTTTAGATGAAATTTACATATGTCATTATGAGTAATACACAAGAGATATATTTAGCAAGCATTGTATACCACCTTCAAGTTTTGACAGTCCTTCAACTGTACTAGGCTTCAGTGACAGATGGATTAATTGTAAGTGTGTGGTATCTCATTTGGGCAATCTGTCAAACTGAAATTTATGAGTCAATATCGCATGGAATTGGCACAAAACCTTACACACATTTACTAATTATGGTGACCCTTTATTGTAATTAATATAATTAAAGGCTGTCACATACTACTACAATCCAGCAGTTTCCAGTGTTAATTAGATGCAGTCAAAAGTCACAATCTGGAATGTTCATCTGTTACAAAATATTAAACATGTAACTTCTGCAAACAGGAAATTGATATATTGAGAATGAGTAGATGTAAGACATGCAAGCAAAACATGCATCTCTTACTATATGAAATAACAAGGAATCAAGCAAACCACACTACACTGTTGGTATATGGATTTCTGCAGGAAAATGTCATTCACACCACTGCTTCGACTTGGCCAACCATTTTCTTGTAGTCACCTCATAAAACAAATGCTGTACTACTAAGTTTTTCCAATCCATGCAATTTTTCTCATCCTTATGAAATTTCACTCTTTCCAAAACTTTTCAGTACACATAGACATCTCCTTGTGGAAGAATTCCATTGCATGCCTTACCTTTGTTAGGGATTCTTTTTCTAGCAAATACATTTGGGCTCTTTGATGTAAAGGTCAATGGAGAAAAAATATTAAAATTTATAAGGCTAATTAAACAAGAAAAAAACAGAGTAATTAAACATAATAAAGCCAATAATGCTAACTCCTGTAATTTCAAAACGTACTTAAATTCATTTCAATGGGAAAAAATTGAATTTTAAAACTGACACAATTTTTTAATTAATGCCAAATTCCACTACAATTAACACAATCGCTTCAATAGTTAATCGTAATTATGAAGTGCATTTTAAAGTGGAATTTTTACATCCTTAATAACAATAATGTAGCTGTGTACAGGCTCCCATTATGCTTATTTGTAATTATTCTGCAGTGTTCATTTATATTTGTAATCAAAGCAAATATGTTATATTCATTGCTCATTAGCACAATCTTTGTCCTTTATTTTTTTAACAGTAACAACAAGTTACTAATAACTGCACACTGAAGGAAAAATAACATCATTATCACACACATCAAACAAACTGAGAATGGGAGAGGTGGGTCTTCAAGTCAGAAAGTGACTCCCATAAGGCTTTTAGTTTTCTGTTTATGATTTGCTTCATGTAATCCAGATGTAACTATTTAACGATATTTTAGCAAAAAAGCCTGCATTTTGCATGCTTTGAGCAAGTGAATGGATAACTGACATGTGAATTATGCAACATGAGTAACAAAAGATTTTTGTTTTCTTTTTTCCATGAAAAAATGTTTCATATTGCTTGATGTTGTTCAGCATTGATCACTATAGAGTCCCATTCTGTCAGAAAGAAAAACATGAGATTCTGTCTTCGAAAACATGAGATTTAAATTTTTTCTCAGGCTATCACTACAAATAACATGGGATAAGTAATATATAACTCAAACTATAATTTTTAGGTCTATTATTCCTTTAAATTACTTTACAAACTAGTGAACCAAAATAAAAAAGGACCTATGAGAAAATTCAATACTACCTGGAAGTGTCAGTGGAAGTACAGTGTTAGAGGCAGTGATTTCAGTTGGAGCTACCTTAACTTTGCCACAGTCATCTAAAACAAAAGCATTAACATCTACTGGAAAGGTAACATGCAAATAATGAGGAGAGGGTAAAGGTAAAATTGTAATATAATCTAGTAACTATGAAAAGTAAAAAAAGAACATATGAATAGTCCAAGTGAAATTGATGTAAAAAATACAATATCTTTATCAGCAAAATAAAAAACAATAAACACAAACACAACTAATATCTAATGCCAGTAGTGCGTATGGACTTTATTCACAAGTCTAGCCTATTGATATTGAATAGTTTATGCTGCAAAATCATATTCAGTGCCTTGCTTGAAACATACAGGTCAATTCTGTAATCAATCTTGCAGGCACGTTATTAATATAATTACAGGATTTACCTTTTTGTGCCTTATCAGAAATTCAGAATTTTTATGGATATGGAAACAGTGAATTAAACAGCAGTAGGTATGGTCAAGAATTAAAACAGAAAAGAGATAAAAATACATTTTATTAATTATTCTAAAGGAATGACAGACAATAAAAACAAGAATAGTTGTCTTAAAAAGACATAATGCACTTTTCCAACAAATATTAAAGGATTTGTATCGATTGAACAAAATTAAAACAAAATGGATGGAGGTGGTAGAAATGAGGGAGGAGAGAACATAACATAATATTGCATTTACATTAATTTGCTTAGCAGATGCCTTCATTCAAAGCAACTTACAAAAGAGGTGAAAAAGAGGGGAACAAATGTTACATTTTGATTTAGTTTTTACTAGTGGAGGATTTTAAGTCCCAAACATCCAAGTAAATTTTGCATTTTTAAGCACAGCCTAATTGCATACAAATTATAAGAAAATATAACCTAAGAGAGAAAGATAGAAGAAAATAAAATTATATGTTACATTATTGGGAGAGGAAGGTGCCAAAAACAAATTGGGAAGAATAAATGCAAAAGTCAAGTTACAAAATGTTTTTCCTGTTGATTTGGTGCATTTGACTGAACAAAGAATTTTGAAGGGAAATGTGGCAGGTTTACAAGATAGGAAATACTATATTTAGTTTTGTGGATCCTTGGGAAGGAGAATTTTTTAAATCTATTTGAGAACAAAACATTACAACTAAATGCAACTCAATCAAATAATACAATTAACACAGCAAATAT
Source organism: Erpetoichthys calabaricus (assembly GCF_900747795.2). NCBI lineage: Eukaryota > Metazoa > Chordata > Cladistia > Polypteriformes > Polypteridae > Erpetoichthys > Erpetoichthys calabaricus. Next base: position 75,034,156 of record NC_041397.2, on the reverse strand, counting down.
AACAATATGTTTACAAATTATTCAAAAGAAAAGAACTTTCAGCATTCACTCCTCACCTGGATGCGAGGCTTTATCATAACGTGTTATGATTTTGCCTGTACTGCTGTATAAAGCAGCACACAGCTACTGTCTACTACAGACCTGAAAGTGGTAAAGATACCACCATATGCACGTGATAACCTGGAGGAAGTAACAAGTGATATGAGTTTATTAGGATGGAACCATCATTCATTTTCCAATATGCTACCTGGTAGTGTTGAAGCCCCATGAGAGAAAGGTAGAATCCTGCTACGGATAAACAAGGACAAACAGCCTACTTTTGGGATTATGGCTTGTCACACACGTGCGCATGGGAGGCAGCTAAAGGACTTGAGTGACGGCAGTTCTTAGAGATGCCGGGAGGTGGCAGAGTGCACTGACTCTTTTTCTTTCTTGCCTGCAGACCATTCCCGGGAGATTCCTCCTGACTCTTGTGATATCATTTCCGGGACCGAGTCAATGGAAGGAGTCCTTACTGGCTCCGGCTCCTCTGACGTCACGTCCGGGTCCGAACCAATGGAGAACGAACACATCCCTGATCCTTATGACCTCACTTCCTGTCTCCCCCTTTAAAACCCTGCCCTTTGTCCTTATTCCTCAGTCTTGTTTTGGACTCGATTGTTTGCACACCAGTGCTATTTATTTCCAGAAAACGACTTTTGCAGCCAGGCTACCAGAATATACGGGTGGCTGCCCCAACCCTTTATCTGTGTATGTCTCATGTTTATGACAGGCTTCTTAAAATAGAGTGGACTTGGGGTGAGCACACACTAGTTTTAAAGGAAAATCTCGATCCTGATAATGATTGTAGAACTGCAATTGAAAATCAAGTAGGGTTTATAAAGTTGTCCCCTCTCAACACTGCATTAAGTCTAGAGCTGGGAGAGAGCAATGTTAGGTAAAAATAAATATTATCTTGTAGCAGCAGGAGGTTGCTGGCTAATTTCTTTATGATATATAGGGCAAAGCCTGCTTAGTTAAACCCCAGGGACAAAAAGTTTTTTATTTGGTGTCCTGATAATTTGATACTTGGTGTTCAGTCCTTGTACGTATTTTTGATATAATAATTCCACAAATTGTCTCTATTCCTGTGCTGTTTGGCACTTGTTAATCCTGGTTTAGAAAGCATCTTGTTTCAAATCCTTAAAAGTTCTATATAAGAATGAATCATTAGCTTCCATAAGTACATCTATTTTTGTTTCCATAACTATTTAATATTTTATACTTTTATTCTTCTAAATGCAAAATTAATGGGTGATCATAGAACTAGAAGCAACGATAGTGGGCTTTTCAAAGTACTGCCCAAAACAACACACATTATTTCATGTTAAATGGAGGGCTAAGGAAGCTACATTTAACATTGCAAAAAATAAAGGAGTGATCAAACTTATGAGAATTTAAAAGGGTAGGTTGTGTGCATTGTTTGTAAAGTCACAACATGTGAATGAAATGGGTTTATTTTGGAAAAGTGTGGCAATACAGACATTTTAAAGCGAGTCAGCACAAATTTAGTCAGTATCTTAAAGATCTCCCCTACCATAGTCAAAGGGGTTATACTGTATAGAGGATATATAGAGAGTTTCCACAATAATCAAAAATGCAGCAAAATTAAAGCATTTTTGTTTTATGTTCAGCCCTTTCACTAAATAAAGTCCTCCAAGTGAATGTAAAGAAACTAACATAACAAAAAATCAAAATTTGGAGCACACAGGTTTCTCAGTCTTGTTTTTACAATCAAAGTGGCTTGGTCTACATCTCTTAGTGGAGGAAATGGTTACAGTGTCTCCCAAAGAAACTGCAAATCAGGAAATATATGATTAGAAGAAAAAATAGTGTGAATAAAAGAAGGAAAGACTTTTCTGACTATTCATACTATATAAGAAATTTGAAAACTGAATACAAGTGTCTTTATTTTTGTTTATTTGTCAAGGCTGCTGAAACCAGTATCTGTGGCATAGTTATTTGGCAACACTGATAACCTTAGACATAAAAAATGCAGATCTAAAAACCAAATCTTGTTGTAGCAAAGGTAACTACGTAAAACCCGAAAAAAACAGGTTTTCAATGCTCAGAGATAACAGAAGCCTAAATCAGAAGCCTAAATGGTTAAAAATAAACAAAACAAAACGAATAAAGACATTACCTAAAAAGAGACAGCTAGCTGCTGTAAGCCTGACCATTCTTATACAACCCTAAAACACATAAGGGGCATTAAAAATTCAGTGGAAAAAGAGAGAATGGGGTCTTTATTAAAACAGTTCTGTTAACAGCAAATGTATATCCAAAATGGTCCTAGGAAACAGTAGGAAAAAACTGCATTACAGGAATATAAACCTGTCGTAGGTTAATAAAAATTTAATATTACAAAAACACAATAGCTGTAAGAAACAGCTTAGAAATCTGATAAACAGATAACGATAAAAGTGAACAAATGTATTTTCACAAAAGGAAATGATACATTTTCTTTATGTCCTTAAGTTTGAAAAGTCTACATTAATGATTCAGGGGCTTTGCACATCTAAATGATATATATTAAAAAACAAAAGACACAGAAATCCGGGATTTGTGAATGTGGCAACTATTTCATTTTACTGCATTTAATGCAAAGCATACATTAAAAGATGTTGATGAGCAAGACTGTTACTTAATTCCTTACAATGCAGTGATATAAAGCTATGATATTACTCCTGTACACTCAGAGCTCTTGGTTTAAGAATTTCTTTGAAATGTTCCTCTGTGCATTTTTTGGGGGGAGGGCAGAACTGAAAGGACTGTACAAAGTGTGCGAGAGTATTTTCATGAAGCAAACAACAATTTTCTGATGTTAAATGTTATTTTTAAAATAACTAATAACATGTTACAGTATAATAGGACACTATGTCAAACCAATGTCCAGATAAGAGTCCACAGAGACACATGAGGATGATATTAAAAGACTCTTTCACTGTGTCACAGACTCTATTAATTTTGGTGTTGACACTGTGTCACCCTCAAAGATTTTGTGTTGCTTTCCAAGCAACAAGCTCTGGATTACTAATTCCTGAACGAGAAAATGAGAGCATTCAAATCCGGTGACAAAGAGGCACTGAAGGACGCACAGCAAGTGCTAAAGAAAAAGCTGAGTAAACAAAAAGAAGCTCACAAAGCTAAAATAGAAAAGAAGCTCACTCAGAATAACATGATGGATGTCTGGAATGGACTGGGTATAATTACTGAACTCAAACAATGCAGAGCTGTGGTGCTAGAATGGGATGTGGACAAAGTTAATGCTCTGAACCAATTTATTCGTATATTTTTCCACTTCTTCCAATGACCAAACCCCCACACCATCTCTACTACATGAATAACTCCAACCACATCATTTGTAATGGCCTTTGCTGAGTCCACTTCTGACCATCAGTATGGGATGTCCATAAGTAAAGACCAAGTGAGGACAGAACCAAGAAACCTACATATAGGAAAAGCTACAAGGCCAGATAGAGTTCTAAAGACAGTTCTGACCAATTTTGTGGTGTCCTCTGTCACCTGTTCAGTCTGTCCCTAAGGCTCCAGAAAGTGCCACTGCTGTGGAAATCTTCTTGCATTGTTTCTGCTCCAAAGAAATCAGGTGCCTCTTCTCCTAATGACTACAGACCAGTGGCACTTACATCTCACATCATGAAGACCTTTGAGAGAGTGGTCCTGGACTGTATTTGTTTACTTGTGGTAGGCCACCTGGACCCACAGCAGTTTGGAGTGAAGGATGCATTTATATTTACATTTATTTATTTGGCTGATGCCTTTATCCAAAGCGACTTACAACATTTATGATAAAATTGGTTACATTTCCTTTGGTTTTCCAATTGGAGCACAGGCAGGTCAAGGGACTTGGTCATGGTCACACAGTGTCAGTAGAAGGATTTGAGCTCACAACCTAAGGGTTTGAAGTCCAAAGCCTTAACCACTACACCACACTGCCTGTTGTGCAATGCAATTATCTATCTGCTCCACAATGCTTATTTTCACTTGGAAAAAGCTGGTAGCACTGTGAGGATTAAGTTTTTGATTTCTGCAGTTCCTTCATTGCCCTCCAGCCATATCTATTAATGGGTAAACTCAGACATATGCAGGTGGATGAGCCTATGGTGATCTGGATAATGGACTATCTATCGGGCAGACAGCAGTTTGTGAGACTCAAGGACAATGTTTGTGATATGGATGTGAGCAACACTGGAACACCACAAGAAACAGTCCTTTTCTCTTCACTCTATACACCTCAGACACTTGGTCATGTCACCTGCAGAAATTCCCAGATGATCCTGCACTTATGGGTTGTATCAGAAAGGGGGATGACACAGAGTATAGGAGTCGGTGGAGAACTTTGTTTCTTGATACAAAGAAAATTATTTGCATCTTAACATCAGCAAAACAAAGGAACTTGTTATCAACGTTCTCCACATCCAAGAGCTTCTATGTCCAGTCACTGTTCAAGGAGTGGATGTTGAGATGAGGCACTCCTACAAGTACTTAGGGGTCCACATCAATGATAGGTTGAAACAGTCTCATAACACAGAGGAACTATATAGGCAAAGGTAGAGCAGGCTCTATTTTCTTAGGAGACTGCATTCCTTTAATGTGGGGAGTGACATCCTTTACATCTTATACATTAAACGATTGTGCAGCTTAGATGGAACATAGTGTAAGGCAAAGATGGACAACTATTTGGGTGGCTGGCTGAACTGTCAATGATGACTCATGTAGTGGGCCATCTAAAATCAATGTGTACCTACGAACTCAGTGAAAAGATTTGCTCTGCTAGTATGTTTCTGTACTTGGTTTTAGTAATTTTCATTTTTGAAAAGTTCTGTTTGCAACTGAAACACATGCCACATAATGATATCATGTACACTGTAAGATAGTGAAGCCACAAAAACAAATCTTGAGCAATGTGTAGTCTGTAGAAATCCAGGAAAGAAACTTTGGTAATCTTATTTTTAAGATTAAGAGTTTAATTAATTTCAGTCGCAAGATTTCTGGCACATTGTCCACATTAATAGCAAAAGAAGATGAAATAAAATGCAAATTACAGTATGTCTCATGGCACCTAAAGTTCTAAAAGTGAGATTCAAATTCATCACAAAGGATGCCAACCTAAGCAGCATGTTTGGCAAAGTCCACACTTCCATCTGGAAACTGTTACGTAAAATTTGGGGAAATGAACAGGCTTTGCCTGTTGCAACTAACTCAAATTGTTGTAAAGTTTGAAGGAAAGATAAAGAAATAAATTAACGGCACTACACCAAAACTTAAATGAGCTTACCTGGGAAGCCATAACTGTCTGCCAAGTCAGTGATGAAGCATTTTAAATACACACATATTGCCTGAAGGCTTGGTCAGGATGCTACTGCCAGTGCATTTTACTTATAATAATTCATTTTGTTTGATCCGCTGCTGGAAAATTCTCATTTTAACATACTTCTTTCAGATTTGTGAACAGTGCTCTTTTATTTAATTTGTAAACCGAGGCACCCAAAATTCTGCCTTTAGGGTTGCCCCTGCCAACAAAATCCATCACCATTCTCACCAGATGTAAAAATTCTTTACAAATGCACACACAAGACAAAGGCAAGCAAGAAGCTTAAAACATACACACTTACCCTGCCAATGACTGTCCCTGTTCATATGATAAAAGCTTTGTTTATTTAATTAATTTTTGGATGACCCTGCAAGGCAACTTACTTTGTCTACACCAGCCAATTGCAGCATCATTTTTTAAGAGCATCTCAGGACTGCTGGAATATTATGGTAGATACTTTTGCAAGTAGCTTGCTGGCCATTTATTGATTCCAGTAATACGGTGTGTACAGTTATAGAGATGGACCAGATAATGTCATGCTGAAAACTAAACTATCAAAAGACATTGAAAATCAGACTAACCATAATGGTTTGGCAAGATACACTGGACCAAGACACTGCCCAGAGGATGCTTAGGAGCTGATTGTACTAAATAACAAATATAATAAACATTTCTACAAATTGGTGACCCTAATGCCACTAAAGCAAAATTATAGCACCTCAGTGTTTTCTTCTTGTAAACCTTGAACTTTTTTAACAGTATAAACTAATACTGATTTCATCAGATGTATGTTTTTTGTCCTGACTAACAGCCGCATAAAAGCAAAAACATGAATATGCCCAAAACATGATGCTAAGTCATAAGAAATAGAAATAGCTTGCTTCAGACACATAACCATTTGCGGTCTATGTGACATTCTGCCTGTATTAACTCCCAAAAAAATATAAATCATTACAGGGCTAAAACAAACAAAATAAGAAAGACACAAAATAGGATACAAAATACAAAAAATCTAAAATGCACTTACACAAATAAAAGAAGTTTTAGAAATGCAGAAAAAACAGAATAATTTAGTCTAGCATTTCTAATTTTACGGTGGTGGAAAATAGCAACTAATATGTCATATGCCATGCCTAGAGCAGTATGTAACCAAGCTCTGTAGTCGTAACATGCTGTGGGGATTTATGGCAACTGAAACAAAAAGTTAATGCCAGTCAAAAAGTATAAAACAGAAACAAAAGAAAAAATTATAAAAATAAAAGCAATGCAAGACACACTCTCCAGCTTGCAGATCCCCAACAGCTCCTTTGTTTTGTATACATTTACCTTCTGGTCCTATTAGTTTATAGTCACCTGCAATATTATCCAACAACTTGGTTATAAGGAGGAACCAACACTGATTCTTTCCAAGAATTTTATTCTATTCAAGATGCTGAATAGATCAATATAGAATTACCCGTTCACCTGAGATTTACGTGTTTTTTATTTAGTGCCTGGAAAGACTCAGACAGTAGCCAGACCAAGCATTAAAAACAGTCTCCTGGAGATGAAAAGTAGTTGGCCAAGGTCCCCAGAACTCTGACTGTGTCTGGCTTGTCTCACTCCTTTTCTACAATCTGGCAGTGTTTCTGCAATTAGCTGATGGACAGATATTGTTGTTTTTCATTTATGATTATTAGTTTCTACTTTGTTTTTGATGTATTTCATCAAATCTGTATCCCCTGTATCTGATAGTTGTGGATTTAGTGAGTGGTATAATCTATTCTTGCGTTTTGCTCAGTAGTTGGTGCTATTGGATTGTATTCCTGTGGTAGTAATGATAGGTTGGCCATCTAGCTCTGTGAAGAGGATTACTTGTGTTTTGTTTAGTGCATTGATGCCCATTGCACACTCAACATACTTGGAAAGGGTCTCTCTCTGAATTGCCTTTGCCAGGATTTCTTCCATTTTTTTTCCCGAAAAGGGTGTTTTTCTTTTTCTTTTTTATCTTAGTAGAAAGTAAAGGCTGGGGGGATGTGAAAAAACAAAGCCCATTAAAGCCCAGTGCATCACTCCTTGTGTAAATTGGGCTATACAAGAAATAAATTGTTGTTGATGTCCTTGAAGTACTAGTGAAAACCACTAGCTCATTGTGCCATCATTTTATTGATTTCTGTAACACGTTTCAGTTTTTGTTCATAAGCATTTTAAGCTAAACTATATTCATGCTTTCATGGTGGACACCATCCAAAGCTCTCCGTACATACTTTACATATTTGCATACATGTTTCTGTTTAAAATGGGTATGTGGCTTGGTACAGGATCAGTGGTTCAGATTTAAGATGTAGTGGTATGCTTTAAAGTTTATTGTATCACTAGCCATTTGAAGTTGGATGTATTAAGTAAAGATTTGAATGTTCTCTGTCATTAGTTTTTCTTGACTTAATTAATATATGTGATAATTTTACATGCCTAACAACTGAACATAATCCTGTATTTATCGATATTTCCTGCAAACTAAGACACAGATTATATGAACAAAACTGGATACCATATTAGTTTTTTGTCACAGTGATAGCTTGTATATGTTAACTTCACTTTCTTCATTCATATACAGTATATATATATATATATATATATATATATATATATATATATATATATATATATATATATATATATATATATATATATAGTATATATATATATCCATCCATCCATCCATTTTCCAACCCGCTGAATCCAAACACAGGGTCACGGGGGTCTGCTGGAGCCAATCCCAGCCAACACAGGGCACAAGGCAGGAACCAATTCCGGGCAGGGTGCCAACCCACCGCAGGACACACACAAACACACCCACGGGCCAATTTAGAATCGCCAATCCACCTAACCTGCATGTCTTTGAACTGTGGGAGGAAACCCACTACCCTGCATGCTAACTCTAAACCAAACTGTTAAGTTCTAATAAAAAGACAATAGCATTTATAGGATTTTATAAAATTGGTTAAAATGAATAAACACCTCATGCTTTGTAAATGGTGTACATATAATAACTAAGCTGTTTTGCCTCAAGGAAAGAAATAAATTGCTCTGTCACTTCATTGTTTGCCATCAAAAACAAAAATAATGTTCTTAAGAAAAGAAGGAGCATTCATGCATGAAAATATATACAGTATTATGATTATTGTTATTTCTACTAAAACTTCAAGATTTTTTTCTTCAGGGTCAATAAAATGTCAATTTGTGTAGCCATTTGCATCTGTAACTACTCAAATGAAGTTTATGAATGTACTTAACCCATTTATGAGTTTTGTTAGTCAAGCATTTGGTGCACAGTGGGTATCCATCCTGTAAGGGATTCCAGTCTATGGCAACCTAATATATATGTCTTTGGGAAAACCATAATACTTAGAGAAAAGCCCCTGTGCCAAATCCATAAACAATGTAAATTCAGTCTCTGGATCTGTGACCATGCTGATTACTTTTGTAAAGCAACAACATAATAATTTCAGAAAGAAGCAGCAACTGATAAATGGTTGTCAAACTAAGCATGCAAGTCCTCAGTCAAATTAACTGCATGCTGGCTGTTAATGCCACACTATGCCATGCAAAAATATGGTACATTTTCATATTTCACATTGAACAACAACATATGTTAAAGTAATTCATTAATTCAAGAGGAATACTTTAAGACCTGAGCTTGCTTCTTCTCCCTCAGTTTTCTGGACTACTTCAGCTTCCTTCCACTTTAAATGGCATTAATTAATTACAAAGTTATTGAAGAGAGAGTAGATGTATTTTATAACACAAGTACAATATCATTGAATTAAAAAAGTGGAAAAAATGAAGAAATAGATAGATAGATAGATAGATAGATAGATAGATAGATAGATAGATAGATAGATAGATAGATAGATAGATAGATACTTTATTAATCCCAAGGGGAAATTCACATAATATAATTTTAATTTAATTTTAATACAATTGTTTAATAAGGGGAATAAAATAGCTCAATCCATGACAATGATTAAAAAAAAACAATCAATTGTGAGCAAACTGGAGAAAGCATCATCTTGGAAACATTCAAAGTGAACAACACAGTATCCAGCGTCGATCCAGGCAAAAATTGAGCCTGGGAAGTGATAATATAATTTAACTTTAAATGAAATGCACAAGACCACATTTGAAAGAATGTAAATGGATATCAGTTGAATATTACTAAAGATAATAATAAGTAACTTATAAAATTTGTATTAAAGTTTTAAATTTACTGTATACCTTTCATCTGAATATTTCCATTTCACAGCCAAAGGGGAGCTTATGCAGGAGTGTCCAACTCTGATCCTGGAAGGCTGCAGAGGCAGCTGGTTTTCCTTCCTGCCTCTTTCTTCATTAGTGACCAGTTTCTACTGTTAATTGACTTCTTTTCCATTCATTTTAATTGTCTTGTGTTTTAAGGCCTGGACCTTTGAATTTCTTTTTTTTTCTTTAATGGCAGCCAAACAAAAATGAGATGTGAAGTGAGCCAACAGTGACCCGCTAAGTCAGGGCTTTAAAATCCAACAAGTTTCTTAATCAGAAGCTGATTGTTGTTGTTAATTAAACTTGTTATTTAATTCCATGGCTTTTTGGTGCTCTTATTCTGCCACAGCAAACATTTCCAAAACTTTTGATTTTGTGTTTTTTAAGACCACTGTCAAATGTTTTGTGGACTTGAGCAGTTCAACATTACTGGGGCCTTAACCTTTGTCTATTTTCAGGTATTCCATGATGGACACAGGTTAGCTGGTCATGTGTTAGTTCATTTTGTATATCATTATCATTTGGCTGCTAATTAAGGAAGGAAGTAACAATTAAGGTATCTGAGTCTTAAATAATAAGCCAGTTAAAATTAAGTCATAAGAAGTTAATTAACAGAAAAAACTGGTCACTAATTAAGAAATTGGTTAGCTTGAAAACTTGCAGCCACTGTGGCTATCCAGGATCAGAGTGGGGCACCCCTAAATCGCAGGCACTACTTGAGAACATTTTGAATTAATCATTTACTATAAATGAAGTGAGGCATGCATTTGACCTCTAACGGACTGAAGTAATGTTGAGGGTTAGATTTAGCCTTGATAGGCACTGACTCCATGGTCATCAATGGGTGTTTGTGAACATAAGTGTGCATATACAGTAAATATATATTAACACAAAAAAGCAAGACTGTACCCGTACCTTTTTTTATTTAAGAATTTAAGAAAGTGTACTATAATCACCTTAAAAATGATCCCCTTCTGAGTCAACACACAGCTACATACAATGCTGCCAACGTTCAAAGCAATTCCGCAGATCATTTTCTGAAAGGCTGTTGAGGATCTCAATCATTTTTCCTTTCACATCTTCTACTAACAAAAAATTGGTTCCTTTGAGCACCGACTTGTGCCATTCAAAAATACGTGCACAAGACATGCACTCTTCAGTTTTGAATAACTGGAAAGTTTCCATTGCCGACATTTTCCAAATAAGGATAAGAAAATGTCTACTCGTACTTAGTGATATGATCAAGTTGAGCTTTTTTCACTGTGACAGGTTAGAACGTGTTCTACAACCATCTCTTTGTTTCTCCTCTCCAACTCTTGGTTCCCCCACTATAGGGATAGTTCTGTGACATATCAGCTTAATTCTTTCTTTATTTTTATGGAATCCATTACTGTTTCACTTAACTAGACATCTAATTAAGTATTTACACTTAAAAACACAGTATACTGTATCAACGTAAATGAAATATGCACATTAGAGTGTTCTGTTGGAAGACTGAGAATCAGCTAGTATGTACTGTACTTTCAGTATTAGTTTTTGCATTTTACAACACACCAAACAGTTCAATGAATTAGCTAATAATTAAGCATTTTCTCCTTAATTGTACTGCATGTGTAAGTACCATGGTAAGCAATGTAAACCTTGGAGAGACAAAATTCCTGTCTATTTATTATAAAACACCATGTTATATACCGTATATACTCACAGATAAGTTCTCCGACGGATAAGTTGGAAGTTGATTTTAACGTATAATTTCTGGTATTTTATAATGTCAGTCGTATAAGTCGAATGCGGAAAACTCACGCTATTGGTCCAAGAGATTATGATATGCTAATACCCACCTGAGAGAGTAACCATGGAGCACACTGCCTTTTTTCTATGTGGGTACGGCAATGCGCTGTATCAGTGCGTGCTCTTAACTTCTCTCTCTCTCTATAGTGCCTACGTTACCATACGGTAAAACCCAAACTATTCCGAAGCGACGTTTGCACTGTTTTGTATCTCACACCCTCATACACCTTTATCGTAAGAGAATCCCTTATCTACAATGGAGTGTGCGATCAGAAGAAAATATTAAGCTGGTTTTAAATTAAACATCATTGAATTAGCAAAAGAAGTTTGTAACTGCACTGCTGCAACAAACTTCGATGCACCTGAGAAAGTGATACAAGATTGGAGGAGGCAAGAAGATGTAAAAAAATAAATGTAAGCGTCACATTTTTGAACGGGCACATAAGTCAGGGTCTGATTTTATGATAGATTTTTCGGGTTTCAAGACCCGACTTATATGTGAGTATATATGATAGGTATATTGGCAGATGTTCTGCTAAATTTGTAAGGAGAGCAATGTACTCTTGATCTGTGAGGCAACAAACAATCTCTGTAAAACACTATTAAACATGCAGACTTGGTCTATGGCTGTTGTTTATTGTTTTGAATGAACTGTCAAAAATAGTTCGGTTCTAATTTGTATTTTGTTTCAATATTCAGTCAAGTCCACCCGAATGATCTGTAGTTTTAAATTGCTCCCATTAAACAATGCTAATGCTTGTCCTTACTTTCATGTACAGTTGTGGGTATGTGTTGAGTTGCTAATATACCCATGATGCTTCAATTAACTACCAACTAATTATATTACTTACAGTACATATATAATGAAATTGCAAAAATGTTTCTTAAAGAAGGGTAAATATTTTATAATAATCTGGTTTCTTTCCACAACTTCAAGAAATAAATGTAGGGCAACTGGAATCTTTAAATTGATTTGCGTTTTTTTGATGATACATAAAAATATATATTTTTTTTCTGTTTTGAAAGATATGTCATACACCTTCAGTGCCATGCCTTTATCCTCGCAGCATCCTCACTATCCACACTTTGAAGTTTTTCATCTACCATATGAAGCTGTCTTACATTAAAATTCTTTCTTCTGTATGTTGCGAGCCTTCCACCTTTTTGATCTTACCTGACAATTCTAAAGAAATGGTGAAAATTAACATTTAGCCAGGTTTATAGAGTTAGTATGCTTTTATGCAGTAAAATATGCAGATATATTTCACTAAAGTTCAATATTAATATTATTTTATTTCATAATCAGGTTTTTGCTTTACTACATATTCTAAATGAGCATCAACAAAAATGTCAATCTCACTCCTAAGCTGTCAATGTATTTTCTTTATTTTTGTGTATTATTCTTTAATGTATTTTTTATATTAAACATTTTTATTCTATATTAATTTTGATAATTATTATCCTTGTGCTGTATATATTATGGTGCCAGGTACACCTGACACTACAGCTGAGGAGACCACCCTCAGCATTATAAATGTACTGAGGTACCTCAGCATTAGTGCTGAACAAAAAATTTTTCCACTATAGTTATTTGAATTATTTTTTTTTGGCTTCTGATTTTGGATTGTGGACTTGGCTTGTTCTGATTTTTAAATCTTGCACTCTTTTGGTATTAAAGAAGATTGTTTTGTCACTTGAGTCAGGGATTTCATGTTTTCCTCTCACCAGTCCATTGCCATTTTACGGCTTGCAAACTAAAAGGGGTACACTGAATTCACTTTTGATTTGCTGCTTATTTGTTCTAGACTGCTTCAGCATGTTATCAATCTAGATAGATAGATAGATAGATAGATAGATAGATAGATAGATAGATAGATAGATAGATAGATAGATAGATAGATAGATAGATAGATAGATACTTTATTAATCCCAGGGGGAAATTCACATATTCCAGCAGCAAAAATATTAAATTAAAGAGTAATAAAAAATGCAGATAAAAAAACAGACAATAACTTGAATAATGTTCAATGTTTACCCCCTCTGGTGGAATTGAAGATCCTTTTTTGTTTCTTTTCACAGTGGGCTGACAGCTCCCCTCTCATTTTGTTTACAGTTCGATATGGGGCAGGCAGGGTGTTTTGGGCAAACAGTGGAATTTGCCATGAAAGGTCTGTGGTTGAAGTTGATAAAATAACCATCGATACTCCCTGTTGTGTCATCTTCTTCATCCTCCTACTTCATATGTAATAGGGTAAGCGCTGAGCATGTGCTAATATATACATAAACTATTTCTAATCAGAGTTTCCCTTGTATATCTGAGTATGAGCTGATATATACTGTACATAAATTATTTTGTGGAATGGCAGGGACTCTCTTAGAAGTATGAAAGCTTGTCAAAGGTATAACATTCATTACGACACATGCCAGTGAGGACATATTCGTGCCACTACTCCTAAGCACAGAAAAGGAAATTCCCTTTTTCAGCACTGTGGAAAATGATGTGAACATATTGTGAGGAGTAGCTTTTCTCACATTCACACCTGGGTACCAGCATTCAATGAATGTTGCTCGTGGCAGCAATAGGGGGTCCACCTGTAAAAAAAACAAGGAAAAATGTCATCAATCACATCAGAATTTCAGAGTTGCACCAACATAGGCTTTTGAATTGCAGCAAATTAGGAAAAGTCAAGAAAAGCATGATGTGCTTTCTCATGAAATAATTAAAAGATTTAAAAACAGAATGCCAATTGGCATGGGTCAGGAAACATCTAGCATTAAGATTCTGCGATCCTAACACCCTTTTATTAAATGTAACCAATTAAATTAAAAAATTCCAAAACTATTAAGGCTGAAAGCAATAATAATTGAGCAAATGCATGTCAAAATCCAAAACATCAATAAAAATGGAAATAATTTACTTTAAGCAGATTCCTAAAGATTTACATTAGGAGTACCAGAGTCCTAAGCAAACTAATATGGCAGCGAAGAACTGAGGCAAGGTGGGATCTTTTATATGTTTTTCAAGTGACTGCAGAGCTAATTGCTGTAGCACCTGAGGACTCTGTATTTGTAAAAAAACCCTACTCAATTTAACTCGTCATTACAAAAACAAGTATAAGGGTCAGAAACAAAAAAATAAGGTAAAAAAGAAAAAAGGGGTGCAGCCAGAGATAAGGCATGAAGGAGTCCAGTGAAGAAGACTGAAGACAATAGTAATCTGCACAAATGAATACGGTTATTAAACTGGACTTGTCATGTTTGTCTTGGTGCATGCTTATTTTAAAGTACCATAATACCTGAAAATTGCAAATCAGTGCATACAACATATTACAATTTAGGATAATGCTTTTTTCAGTCTGACCACAGAGAAAAAAATCCAAAATAGGAAGAAATGGATGGATGGATACACTTCCCAAATTCCCTTCTGTTTGTTTTAACTTACTTGTACTCTGTTTTCTGTTTCCACTCTTTCAGTTTTGTTATAGGGAAGATAATTCATTTCAGTGTATGAACAAACTTCATAAATATGTAAAAGAGAAAATAAACACCTTCTCCTTCTCTGTTTGTACATGGGATTGATGATAGACAATTTGTCAAGAAATAATCCAAGCTTGAATGTACAATGTTGTACAATTTACTCATAATATGAGGATTTGAATAGATGGATATATGCACACACACCTTGTACAGATGGAGCGCAATAAAGAAACAGCCCAAAAATATAAATCTAAGTTGACATTTTCTATTTTTATCTTTTTCTATTTCTCCTATTAAGAGGGTATAAATGTATGGAAAATAGTTCACCTTTTGATTTCTTTCCTTGATTACTGCTAGTGAAAACATTAATTTGAGATTGATCTTGGACTTATGGACTTGAATCACTGGACTTTAAAGCTTTTGCAAGATCTCTTGTTGGTTCAGCAGAGAAATGGATAAATGTTTTTCATGGTTTGCAAGTTTTTCAGTATCTATATATTTGGAAGTAGATGGGGGTGTTCTCCTTTTGCTCATTTGTGAGGGGTGGTGTTTCCTTATGGAGTTACACACAATTTGAAGCTGCTGTATGGCTGGGTGCTAGCAGCTGCAGTGTCTTAGAAAGAGCATATTCTATCTTGAGGTTAGATTTTTTTTTTTAAATTTTGTAGGAGAGAAACTTATATTAAACTAAATATTCACCCCACTTACAGGTTATTACGTTTAGTTTTTGTTGCAACAATAAACAAAAACATATCCTCAGTCATTTGCTGACTCTACCCAAGCTAAGCGGCAATAAGCAGATGTTTGGTCTTCGTCCAATTCCTCTCATCTCAACTTTGTATTTGTTTGTCCAGGGTTTCTTGGTTTAGTTGCATTTTTAGATGGTTGGTTATAGTAGAGTTAGTCTTTGAAAATTCAAACAAGGATCTCACTTGCTACCATAAATACTTCCGCCTAGAGTTCAGTAATCAGGCAACTTTTTCTTCAGCAAGATGTTACTTTTACATAGGTATCTCCAGTCTATGCAGTCAGTATGGTACCCATGACAGACACTGATACAGGCTGCTTTCCAAGGTCTAGCACTAAGAATTTCACTTGGAGAAGAATAATGCTGAAGATGTTGTTGTGGGCTGTACTCTAGAAAATAGTGAGTTAACTACAGAAAGCAGAAGCTGAACTCAGGCTTAGCTGATGGAAAAAAATCATGTTCTGGACTATAAAGTAAGGAGTGGATATTTTTTCTGGTGTTTGGGTGCACATAAGTCCAAGCATTTGTTTCATAATCACTGCATATGTTCATCCATCAAGTTTGGTAAAGGTGAATTATGGCACACTCCCTACTGATCACTGCTTCACAAAAGTATGGGATATGACTGCAAGAGTGTCAGTTTGATTATGATTAATGCTGCCTAATGGAGATACCTAAGTATACCAGAGACACACCCATTGTTACAGTCTCAAAGAGAAATCCTGAGCCTTTCTAAGAAATTTCAGTTTGGCTCAGATGGGGGTTTGATGTAAGAGTACAGCCAAAGATTGCAGTGACTGCAGTGCCATTTTATCCTACATCAAGGTGTAAATTAAACTGTCAAAATTATATTTTTTGCAGTCACTTTAAAGAGCTTCCCAATGTGATTAAAGGGTTATCTTATATAACCATAACCAGTATAACAATCCCTTATCAGCTAGTCAATTAATAATATTGTGGTACTTGGTAACTCTCTAAGTGCATGGCATTTTAGAAATGTTTAAATGTTATAATGCTTAGATTTTATGTCAAGTATATCTTTTATAACCAAACATGAAAATTCTTCAGTACATGCTGTAGATCAATGGATCCTGGAGGCATGAAACAAGTTTATTACAAAAGACCATCAAAGTGACTACTATATGAATCTTTGAAAAACACAAGAAATTCATAAATAATTAACAAATACTAATTAATTACTGAAAACAAAACAAAAAAAAAATCAGAGGAAAAGACACAAGCCCAGATTAAGGCCAGAGTAAGAGATGCCAAGCATACTTTATATGTTTTGTTGTAGCAACATAATCAAAGCCCTCTTTTGAAATCTGCAGTTTGTGTGAAGCTGGCTACTTTCAGGACAGACTAACCACCAGCTTCCCTTTGATGACATTGTGATGCACCAGACCTGCAGTCAAGTTCCCCTTCCTGTATCTGAGGCTGCAATTGTCTTGACTGGGCTGAACCAGTGGCAAGTAAAGAGACAAACAGAGTTACTAATTGTCCACACTGTCAAATTTTTATTTAAGTGTATATTTGCAGTGCAAATAAATAGTAATTTTGAAATAATAAGTAATTATTAGAAAGAAACACAAGAACAGCTGCAGAGAGGGTCACCACCAGGAGTTTTACATTTAAAAGTCAGTGCAACCAATAGGAATCTCTTCCTTCTTCCAGACTAGCACCACCCATAACAGTCTCGCACACAGTGCTGATACAGCACTTCCATTATCCAGGTCCTCTTGAAATAGCAGGCAATGACTCTAGCAACCATTCGCACAAAACTCCCATTGTTGCATTTCCTCCAAAGCTCATCCATTCCTGGAGTTACTTCTTTTACTTCAGTTGTAACTTTGTTCCTGCCCTGCTCCTCTAGAATTAATCAACAGGTCCAGATTCTCTTTATGACCATGGCTTCTCCTCTTCAGGACAACAACTCCATCCCTTGTGCTCTGCACTCCATTCTCCTTTCTCTATACCTTTTACTTGCTACTGCTCCACATGTTCCTTCCTTCTACAATTTTAACCCTTAGAGCTAATTAGCATCCACCCCTTCGTCAATTACTCAGACACATGGGGATGCACAACTAAATAGCTCGAAGTAAATAGATTAAGCTATGCAACATCATTTAGCCTAAACAGACATCTATTTGCATTTCTCATCAGAACTGAAATACTTTTCACTTATAGCAATGGGAAGATACTTGGCCTCATTCATCACAGGATAGCTACATTAAGTCATTCCTCAAAGTTATTTATGTTATTATGGAAATATGATAATAGTATATCAAATGTCCATGAGTACAGAGGTAATAGATTGAATAATGAATTAGAGTAGGAGCAGCCATTTTATGAATGTTGTACCAAATTGTGGTGCTGAAGCAGAATGAAGCATTTGATTTACATCTCCACCTCAGACATAGTCACAGCTGGGCTTTCTCTTCATGACTAGTTGAAGCATTCAAGAACATGTGAGTAGGTTTTAGAGTATAAAAAAATACATGAAAAAAACAACAAATACAGTAGTCCCACTGTATCTGCAGGGGATATGTTCCCTGACCCCAGTGGATGAGTGAAATTCATGAATAATACCAGTCTCTAAATATACAGTCCATCTAGGTTTAATCTCCTGAAAAACCCTATGGGTTTGGAAACTGTCTGCGAATACTGAAAAAGCATTGATCCTATGGAAAAATGGGGTCAAGTTTCCGTGGAATTCTGGATTGGGGAAGACTTGTGGGGACAGATGAACATGACTCTATTTTCACCTCTCCATTCACACTTCTTGGGGCTCAGTAATGACCCTTGCGCAGGTTCATGTACAGAAAACTTGTTATGACTATTACTCCTCCATAGTGAAGTTTGAGTGACCATGGCAGCACAGATCTGGGGACCTCACTAAACCATCTAATCGTAAGTCATGACGGGCATTGTGTAGAAAGGGCAGAGATTCAGTGTGAGATTATGAATCATACTTATTTGGAATTTATCATTTGTGGGGCACAATTGTAAGTCCTGACCCCCATCACAAATGTAGACACATGTTGATCCATCTAGTGAATCGTGCATGCAGCTCTGAGAGATGTAAGAATATCACAGACCTGTTGTTACTGCTGCCTGCTGTGCATGGCCATAGTGTGACTAGCAGTGAAAAGGTAGGCAGCTGTGGTGGGAGACGTTAAAAACAGTGGACATCAGGACCATTCCTGCTGGATACATTTTGACAGGTGGGTGCACAATTAATTCAATTTTATTAACTTTTTAATTTTCAGATTTAAATTTTTTCTTTAATATTTTCAAACTGCAGATAACTGAAACTGCAGATGGAGAATCCATGGTTGAGTGATGAACACTATAACAGGAAAAATAATAAATCCAGATCTATGTAGTAAAAGAAGTACATCAGTACTCAAAGGAGACACAGTGATAACTATGATAGAAATAATACATGATATATTAAAGGCAGTTTCTTACAGTTGCAGTCCAGGGGCCTCATGTATAACACCGTGCGTAGAATTCACACTATAACATGGCGTACGGACAAAAGCGGAAATGTGCTTACGCTCAAAAAAATCCAGATGCATAAATCTATGCGTACGGCAACTTCAACATTCTTCCGCTACATAAATCCCGGTCAGTGTGAAAAGTAACACACGTGCACGTGACTGCTGTCCCGCCCCAACTCCTCCCAGAATCACGCCTCTTTGAATATGCAAATCAATATAAATAGCCCTTAAGCTCAGCGTTCTGTGAAAAGACAATGGAAAAAGCACGGGGAAAAATAGAATAATTTCAGCGAATACCAAGTTGAGGCAAGGAAAAACGTACTATTTGTTGGTTTAAACAGTGATATAATCAACAAAAGAAAGTTGATCAAGTGACAGAGTGTCGGAGAAAATCGAAAGCTCAAGTTCACAAAGTTGCACGGTGCCCGAAATAAAAAAGAAGTTGTCAGATATCAAAGTCACCATGAAAAGGCGAGTCATAGCCTACTGTCTGAGTGTCATATGAAAGCTTATTAGGGTATAGAGAAAAAAAATAGGCACCCAGTGGGAAAAAAGCACGAAATGTCAACTTTAATCTCGAAATTTCCACTTTAATCAAGTAGTTGATTTTGTCATTGAAGTAGAACATCATAAACTTTATCTTAAAATCGTTTAATTTACTAGTTTCTCAAATCCAATCGTAACTAAAGTAGCACGTTACATGCTTTGTTTTGTATTTGATCTTCTATGTGCTCTATGAGTGTGACTCACTATGTGTTTCTTAAATGGGCTTTCTCTTCCTCTGACAGGACACAGAATCTATTACATTCATGATATTACAGCTCTCTGAATAATTAAAATACTGAGATGTATACTTGATATCAGGAGTTAAATCATGTTATTAAACATGGGAACACGGTGGCGTAGTGATTGTTCTTGACTCACGCAAGATGCTTGCTGCACCATGCGTGACCTTCAATGAAATAATTTATTGCAGCAGTACTGTCTCTTTCAAACGTACTAACCCCCAATTCCTGTCCTTACTTTTCTTTCTCTAATTACCCAATCGCCACACAATCAGTTCTGTAATAGACGTTAAGCCATCTGTAAACTTAGAACGTCGATTCTTCAAAACTTTTAAGGAACATCGAAATATCTTCGGAGTACATGTTTAATTATTCTATCCATTCATCTTTCCAGTGTCACACCAGGTCCAGAAAGAATACAGCGCAAGGCTGAACAGAATGCCAGCGCCTCGCTAGCGCTACGGTACCATGTCCTCAAATGTTTAATTATTAACAATATAGATTATTTAAATGATGTTAACATTTTATCTGTATAATATAATAAGCATATTATCCTGCATTTCATCTTAAAAATGATATCGCCATCATATGTAAACACACGCTTCATAAAGTGGCTCAGGTTGTGCAATATTATAACTGTATCACAAGTTTACAGTGACGTAATTGTACGTATAAGTACAAAGCGTTCTACAAGGAGTACTTGATGGACTGATTGAGTGCGTTTATAGTTCTTGGGATGAAACTGTTTCTGAACCATGAGGAAAGGCTCAGAAGTGTTTGCCATATGAGAGCAGTTCAATAGATAGCATGGCTGAGGCAGCATATGCTTGATGCTGTATAGCAATATTCTCTTTCCAATCATCTGCTGTAGAGCTGTGATTCCCCACTCAGATACAGTGATATAAATATTCCGAGTGGTGCAATGAGAGTAATATGGAAAAAGATGATCCGCTGTGGCAACACCTAACGGGAGCAGCTGAAAGAAGAAAAAGAAGGTGCAGTGAGAGTAACAACGCTAAGGCAGCTATAGTATTTAGAATAGTTTGACCATTCTGTGGACCATTATATTGTTACAGGTTAATTACAATCAAATGCATTAAACTAATAAACAATATGAGGTTAATTTCAGTGTATTTATAAAGCCGCATCAGGGATGTGGATCTAAAATAGAAAAGGAAACCACACTGGAACAGTAGCACTGCTTTGATGCTGGGTGGCACCAGTTTGCAAAACCGAGTGGAGAACTTGCATACGCCACGGTTGGAGCTACCGTGAAAATGTGCGCGGCTTTACGCCAAGTTTAGGTTTTATACATCACGATCTGAGCGTAGAAACGGGCTTACCCAACATTGTTTATACATGAGGCCCCAGGTGATTCTAGCTGATAAATAATTAGATCACAATAGTAAACATGCACAGCTGATTAAGGGGCCTTGTTTAGCTTCCAATGGAGACAGATATTAATGAGAAAATGCCAAGAGAACAGTACAGGAGCTTAAGGGGACAAGGTGTAAAATAGTTGTAGCAGATCTTAGTCTTACCATTTAAATTAAATCATTTAATTTTAATTGAATGATTTAATTAATCATTTAATTTTAAGGAAAAAGTTTTACTAATCCTAAATTCAATTTTAATAATGAGGCCGGTGCAATGCAAGTTCTGTTGGATGTTGAACTTTTTAGATGATGGTTTGGAGGAGCCAGTTGTCTATGAGGGCTACATCTGCAGGAGATGCCAGCTGATGCAGCACCACAAGCTCAGGGTTGCTGAACTGGAGAAAGAGTTGGCTGGCCTACATTGTAGTAAAGAATTGGTGGACTTGGCTCAGGTGTCCTTCAGAGAGATAGTGTGCACCCCCAAGGTGGCGCGGGAGGAGATTCCAGACCAGACAGGTAGAAATAGGTGGGTCACTGTCACAAGGCGTAAAGTAAAGGGTGCACACTGTTCGGGGGCATAAACCCCAGAATTAGAAGTGTCAAACCGTTACCACATCTTTGTAGAGCTGGACAATGTCTCTGATGACTCTGAGGTAGTAGGCAGGGATTAGGAGCCCCAACGGGCCACCTCAAAACCAGTTCCCAGAAAGAGAGAGGTAGTGATAGTTGGGAACTCAATCATTAGGAGGATTGAAGTGCAGGTTTGCTCCAGAGACAGAGAGTCTCACACGGTGTGTTGCCTTCCGGGTACATGGGTGGGGGACCTCCCTGGAAGGGTGGATAGGCTCTTGGCCAGAGCGTGGGTGGATCCAGTTGTCAGTGTCCATGTTGGAATAAGTGACATACATAAGGGTAGTCTGTCAGTTCTGCGATCCAAATTCAAAGAGTTAGGTGCAAAGCTGAGGAGCTGAACTGACAAGGTAGTCTTCTCTGAAGTTCTGCATGTGCCACACGTCAGTCCAGGTAAGACTGAGGAGATTAGAAGGCTTAACGTGTGGCTCAAATCTTGGTGCAGGGTAGAAGGGTATAGGTTTATGGGGCATTGAGACTCCTTTTGGAACAGATGGGACCTGTTCCGCCATGACGGGTTACATCTGAACTGGAGGGGCACCAATGTATTGGGGAGGTGTATGAGTAGGCTAGTCAAGGATTGTTTAAACTAGGGAATGGGGGAGCAGGGAGTTTAGGAAAGGCCAGGTTTATGCATGGAGGAACAAACAACAGTGTGGAAATAAAAATGCATAGTACAGTAATCCCTCCTCCATCGCGGGGGTTGCGTTCCAGAGCCACCCGCGAAATAGGAAAATCCGCGAAGTAGAAACCATATGTTTATATGGTTATTTTTAGAATGTCATGCTTGGGTCACAGATTTGCGCACAAACACAGGAGGTTGTAGAGAGACAGGAACGTTATTCAAACACTGCAAACAAACATTTGTCTCTTTTTCAAAAGTTTAAACTGTGCTCCATGACAAGACAGAGATGACAGTTCTGTCTCACAATTAAAAGAATGCAAACATATCTTCCTTTTCAAAGGAGTGCAAAGCAAGCAATCAAAAAAAAAATCAATACGTGCCCTTTGAGCTTTTAAGTATGCGAAGCTCCGTTCAGCATGTCCTTCAGGAAGCAGCTGCACACAGCCCCCCTGCTCACACCCCCCTACGTCAGCGCAAGAGAGAGAGAGAGAGAGAGAGAGGGGAGAGAGAAAGTAAGCTGGATAGCTTCTCAGCCATCTGCCAATAGCGTCCCTTGTATGAAATCAACTGGGGCAAACCAACTGAGGAAGCATGTACCAGAAAATTAAAAGACCTATTGTCCGCAGAAACCCGCGAAGCAGCGAAAAATCCGCGATATATATTTAAATATGCTTACATATAAAATCCGCGATGGAGTGAAGCCGCGAAAGGCGAAGCGCGATATAGCGAGGGATCACTGTAATGTATATTCTAAGCCAACATATACATTTAGAAAGAGTAACACATTAAAAATAGCTTGCCTTAATGCTAGAAGTATCAAAAATAAGGTAAATGAGTTAGAGCTGTATATAGCAGAGCATAATTATATTATAGCAATAACGGAAATCTGGCTAAATAACAAAGATGGGGATGAGTGTAACATAGAGGGATACACATTTGTAGGAAGGATTAGACAGAACAGAAAAGGAGGTGGGGTTGCTGTTTATGTCAAACAGAATTTAAATGCAAGTCCTCTTCAGTTAGATGATGAGCCCAATCTTAGTGAGAACATGTGGCTTCACCTGGAAAATATTAGGGAAATAGGTCTTATTTTAGAAGTGAAGCTTGTCTGGATTTAGTATTTTGTAATAATAAGTTAGAATTAAGGGTGTAGAAGTGATTGAACCACTAGGGTCAAGTGACCATAATATAATACATTTTCAGTATTTTGTAAGAGTGCACATGCAAAGACTAAAATTATTAAGTTGAAATTTAGCAAGGCAGATTTTGAGCAGTTGCAGCAAAGTCTAAATAGGATACACTGGGATAAGCTTTTAAGTGTGGAGACAGTCGAGGAGCAGTGGAACAGGTTTAAAAATGTTTCACATGTAATGCAGGACAGATGCATACCTAAACTTGGAATTAACAGGAAATTAAAAAAAAACTCCACAGTGGATTAATAAAGATCTAAAAAAGAAGCTGCAAAGGAAATAAAATGCTTTATAAGGTATATAAGACTAATGACTGCAAAGTGAATCGTAGAGCGTATGAGAACATGAGAGCAAACATTAAGAAGGATATCAGGAAGGCTAAAAGACAGTGGGAGAGGAATATAGCAGATAAGGCGAAAGACAACCCTAAGAGATTCTTTCAGTGTTTTAGTAGTAAAAGAACAATCAAGGAGGACGTGAAGTGCATCAGAAATAGTAAAGGGGAATTAAAAGATACAGGCAATGAAATAGCGGAAGCCCTAAACTTACATTTTTCTGAGGTCTTCACAAGTGATCAAGTGAATAACCTCCCAGAGGTAAACAGGACTACTAAGGAGGTACTGAGGGATTTGTTAATTGTAGAGGGAGAAGTGCTGCTCAGATTATATAGGCTGAAATCAAACAAATAACCAGGACCAGATAATATTTACCCTTGAGTTCTTAAGGAGGCTAGCGAGTACATATAGAAACACTTGACACATATTTTTAGGAAGTTACTATGCACTGGAGAGATTCCGAAGGACTAGAAAATTCCAGATATCATCCCATTATATAAAAAGGGTAACAGGGCAGATCCAAGCAACTATAGGCCAGTAAGCTTAACATGCATCACAGGAAAATTAATGGAAGGAAATATTAAAGAAAAAATTGAGCAATACCTGGCAAGGACAGGAGTTATAAGGAACAGTCAGCATGGGTTGGGAAAAGGGAGGTCATGTTTTACTAACTAGAATTCTATGAGGAAGCAACAAAAGGATATGATCAAAGTGGAGCATTTGATATTATTTATCTGGACTTCCAGAAAGCATTTGATAAGGTGCCACATGAGAGGTTGGGCATCAAACTAAAAGAAGTGGGAGTTCAGGGTGATGTTTTTAGATGGGTGCAGAATTGGCTCAGACACTGGAAGCAAAGGGTAATGGTGTGAGGAACCTTATCAGAATTGGCCGATGTTAAGAGTGGTGTTTCACAGAGGTCAGTCCTAGGGCCGCTGCTATTTTTAATATATACAAATAATTTAGATAGGACTATAAGTAACAAGCTGGTTAAGTTTGGCAGATGATACCAAGATAGGTGGATTAGCAGATAATTTGGAATCCGTTATATCATTACAGAAGGATTTGGATAGCAAACAGGCTTGGGCAGATTTGTTGCAGATGAAATTTAAAGTCAGTAAGTAAAAAAAGTATTACACATAGGAAATAAAATGTTAGGTTTGAATACACAAATGGAGCTCTCCAAATCGGGAGTATACCTTATTAGAAGGATTTAGGAGTCATAGTGGACTCTAAGCTATCGACTTCCAGGCAGTGTTCAGAAGCCATTAAGAGGGCTAACAGAATGTTAGGTTATATAGCACGATGTGTGGAGTACAAGTCCAAGGAGGTTATGCTCAAGCATTATAATGCACTAGTAAGGCCTCGTCTGGACTACTGTATGCAGTTTTGGTCTTCATGCTACAAAAAGGACATAGCAGCACTGGGAAATGTCCAGAGAAGAGCAACTAGGCTGATTCCAGGGCTGCAGGGGTTGAATTGTGAGGAAAGATTAAAAGAGCTGAGCCTATATAATTTAAGCAAAAGAAGATTAAGAGGTGACATGATTGAAGTGTTTAAAATTATGAAGGGAATTGTTTCAGTGGATCGAGACTGTTATTTTAAAATGAGTTCATCAAGAACATGATGACACAGTTGGAAACTTGTTAACAGTAAATATCGCACAAACATTAGGAAGTTTTTCTTTACACATAGAACGATAGATGCTGGGAACAAGCTACCAAGTAGTGTGGCAGACATTAAGACTTTAGGGACTTTCAGAACTCGACTTGATGTTTTTTTGGAAGAAATAAGTGGATAGGACTGGGGAGCTTTGTTGGGCTGAAAGGCCTGTTCTCGTTTACATTTTTTAATAGTGTATTGATACTTCTAAAAAAAGTGCAAACAACTGCTAACACAACTTGTTTTATCGTAACATGGCAAATACCAAAGGGTTAACAGGTAAGAAATGTGTATAAAATTCTAGATGATCTGTCTGTCAATGCTATACTAAATGGATCAAAAAAGTAATGTAAATAATGGATGTTAGTTGTTTAAGCAAAACATACATGGCATAGACAAATAGGACTAGCCACAAGGTCATCAGTAAAAGAAATAATCATACATTTAAAGGTAGGATGTTACAT
The DNA here is from genome assembly GCF_900747795.2 of Erpetoichthys calabaricus. NCBI lineage: Eukaryota > Metazoa > Chordata > Cladistia > Polypteriformes > Polypteridae > Erpetoichthys > Erpetoichthys calabaricus. The sequence goes on along the minus strand of NC_041397.2, from coordinate 75,007,915 downwards.
TATTAGCTTCATTGGGGCCAAGCCCTCAATTTGTAAATCCAAAATCCTTTTTTTGCATATGAGCTGTTTGTTATAATCTCCACCCCGGGATGGGGTTTAATAACTTTCATAACCGTAATTCATAAAGGGAGTGAGTACCAGAATAAAGTGCTTGGCTGCTTAGTGGCTTTCTGATCTGTTTGATACTGCTTTGTGTTTTGCAGTTTGATGGAGAATAGCTTTGAACATCTTTCCCACTTAAAATAGCTAGCATAGGCATATTAATAGATAGTGCAGCGTGAACAATTTAAACAAAGAAAATTGCCAGATTTCAAACCATATTAAACAAAAACATTTTAGGAAGATAAAATTGTGTCAGTTTTTCAGTTTGGTCCCCCAATAAATTTAAATAGTGGGGAATGTGCAATATAGTAGGACCTCAGTGTAGAAGTGTTTCTTCTTTACAACAACAATATTTATTTATATAGCACATTTTCATACAAATGATTTAGCTTAAAGTGTTTTACAGGATGAAGAAAGAGAAAAAAGACAAAATATAAAAAATAAAATTAGGCAAAATTAATTAACATAGAATAAAAGTAAGGTCCAATGGCCAGGGAGGACAGAAAAAAACAAAAAAGAATTCCAGACAGCTGGAAAAAAAAACTAAATCTGCAGGGGTTCCAAGCCACGAGACCACCCAGCCCCCTCTAGGAATTCTACCTAACATAAATGATGTCAATCAGTCCTCATGGCTTTTAAGCTTCACTTGGAAGAACTTGATTATGATGGTCATGTGGACCTCTGGCCTTTAATCCATCAATGTAGGGACAACACAGTGCTTTGATGGGGTGTTGGTGTCGCAGATAGCCACCAAAGAAAACCGGAAAAAGAACGGGTTAGTATGGATTTTCCAGCCACTATGAATGATAATGATAATTAAATGCATATACGAGGGTTGTCTGGGTTCTGCGCGGAATCACTTGAAATAAGTAGCCAAGGATTTTTTTTTCTATTTTTCTCATGTACTTCAATCCTTTTTAAACTTTTTCCAAGTATTCACCGCCAACATCAATGCACTTTTGGGCTCTTGTGACCCACGCCGCAAAACACTCGTGAAAGGCTGTCTTTGGGAGGTTGTCCAGCTGTTCTTTGACAGCTGCAATCAGTTCCTCTCGAGTTTCGAAGTTGTGGCCTCGCAGGGGTTCTGTCACCTTCGGGAAGAGCCAAAAGTCACATTGTGCAAGATAAGGCGAGTAGGGTGGCGGGTTCAAAACGTTGACACCACTGTCTTCAATGAAATGCTTCGTCGCATTAGCCGTGTGGGCTGGCGCATTGTCATGATGCAAAAAGTGCCTTCGCAAGTTCTTGGACCGGCCTCTAGCCATCGCAGAAAAAACGTCAGGCAGGCACTGAGTGGTGTACCACTCAGAGGTCACAGTTTTCCTCTCCATCAGCGGAATTGATGCGACAATGCCATCGATGTTGAAAAAGATGGCAAACATGGTGCATTTCACCGAGCGGATTAAACCATCAGAAAAGTCATAAAAAATCATCACTCGAAAGTCACGTACGCACGGAGTCGGGAGCTTCACCACTAGCGCCGGCTGCGCACTCTCAGTTCGTTTGCTTCTCGTGTTCATTCTGAAGGAAGAGAGGGAGCAAAACATCTGAACAAAAACATGCAACCACTTGAATAATCCCTCTACACAGCAGAACAGGTTTCGACAGGCTGACACTCGACAAACGATAAAATTCTGCGCAGAACCCAGACAACCCTCGTATAGAATATCATGATTAAACTAAAATGAAGCTATGAGAAAACCAAGTTAAAATAATGTGTTTTTAGCAGTTTTTTAAAATGCTCCAATGTCTTAGCCTGGCAAATTTCTATTGGTAAGCTATTCCAGATTTTAGGTGCTGTGAGAAGCAGCCCGGACACAGATAGACGGACACCATTTTAAAGTCCACCACACGTTTATTTCCCATATTTACAAGGTCCATAAGTGCACAACCCCAGTGCCTCCAGCACCAATCTCCCCAAAGTCCAGCCCTCTCTTCCAGTGCCTGCTTCCTTCAAGCCACCTCCACTCTCCTTCACTCAGAACCTTGTCCACTCCTTGCCCGACTCCAGTCATCGTTTGTAGGGAGGCGGGCCCCTTTTATACATGCCCGGATGGGCTCCAGATGCTTTCCCGACACTTCTCTGCGGACACTCCCCTGTGTGGCGGAAGTGCCGGCTGTGCTCCCAGAAGCCCATCTGGGTGTCCCCAGTCTTCTTCCCCCCCAGCACTTCCTGGTGTGGTGGAAGTGCTGGGAGTCCGGGTCCTTCAGGCAGGGGGGACGCCCCCTGGCAGTGGCCACGGGCCCCTACAGGGTTGGGCTTCCAAGCCCTGTACCCGTGGCCCCCAATACAACCAGGGCGGACACCCCCTCATGGTCTGGAGGAGGAATGAGCCCTCCTCCTGTCTTCCTGGGCGTCCCGGCTGGGTGCCACCCCCAGCCGCATGCCACAGTGCATAACAGCAGAACGCTGCCTCATCACTTCTTTTAAATTTAGCTCTTGGATTTATAAGCAGACACTCTTTTGAAGATCTAAGGTTACGATTTGGAGTGTAAGGTGAAAGACATTCTGAAATATAAGATGGAGCGAGATTATTTAAGGCTTTGTAAACCATAAGCAGTATTTTAAAGTCAATTCTAAATGGCACAGGTAACCAGTGTAGTGACATCAGAACTGGAGGGATGTGCTCGGATTTTCTTTCCCTAGTTAAGATTCTAGCAGCTGCATTCTGCATGAGTTGCAATCGATTGATTTCTTTTTTGGGTAGTCCTGAGAGGAGTGTGTTACAGTAATCTAGCCGACTGAAAACAAAAGCGTGAACTAATTTCTCAGCATCTTGCAGTGTTATAAGAGGTCTAACTTTTGCTATATTTCTTAAGTGAAAAAATGCTGTCCTAGTAATCTGATTAATATATTCTTTAGATTAACAAGCACTAGTTAAAGGTGGTTTGAGCATGTACAGTGAATGGTCCATTAGGAGAGGATTTAGTGGGGCTTACCCTATGCATGCTAGATGGATTAAGTTTCTCAACTGCATCTGGGTATTCCCTGGGAAATGCTAGGCAGACCTGGCGAGCCACTTGAGTGTGTTTCTGTGATAATAATGAACTGATTAAAAACATAGAATATTTCAAGTGTCATGTATATGCATCTGAGGGACACCTCAAAGACACATCACAGGCATGTATAACACCACAGGGGCATAAGGGGGGCACTGCCACTAACAGACTTGTCTCTTACTTCTTCTTATTCAGCCCAGAGAAGACGCCTCCTGAGGGTAACTAACCATGCCCCTTCCAGTCAATTCAGTATAAAAGAGAGATACCCCCAAATGTCAGCATTTCATTTTAACATAAACCTGTGATAAGGACAGTGCTCCACAGACCATTTTTTGATTGCCGTAATCATAGGGGCGATTTTTGTTTATTTCAGCGACATCAAGTGCCTGTGTACATTATACACAAAAAAAATAAAAGTGGTGACCCGGTTGGCACCCTAACAGTTTGCAAGGACTAAGAATCTTTCTTCCACCCATATGCACAGGATTACCCTAAAATTTGAAAATAATTGCAAAGTCCTGTTTACTTTGATGCAGTATTAATGTGTTGTTGATTTATGATGACAATGTGTCACTTCTTGCAATTGTATTGTTTTTGTTTTATTGCTGTGTTATGACCATTTTTTTATGACTAACATTTCTGTAGTTGTCTCAGAAGCAATGTCTGTAATCATCTATTCTTGCCTTGCCTTGCCTGGCTCAACACGTCAAGAAATGAATGACACACTGAAGACATAAGCGATAGAATGAGACAGAAAGACATGCACCTGAAATTAATAACCAGATTTTCTTTATGTGGGGTCATAGATGCAATTTTTCATTGATTGCTTCCAAAGCATATGCCCGGTGAGTCCAGGGATGCAGCAATCTCAGCTTATACAAGTAACAATTCCACAGATACTAATGAGCACATGAAATTCCTAAATTTTTCCTTGCAACTAAATTTCAATTAATTTTAATATAGCAGCTTCCATTTTATTTTCTCATATAAAAAATATTGGGAAAGTATTATAATCATCCAAAAATTCAACCTAGAGATTTTGATGAATCTCGGCATTTTAGACCTCCCTGAGTCTGATTTACTTTCTTGTAGGGAAAGTATTAGAATCATTCAAAAATTTGATTTTGATGAATCTCGACGTTTTAGACTTCCCTGAATCCAAAAATGCCATTTTTGGAATTACGTCTGTGTGTCTCTCTGTTGTGTGTGTGTACATGTAAACACAATAACTTGAGTACGCTTTCACAGGTCACCCAAATTTTGCATACAAGTATTAACCACAAAATGTAGATTTCTATCAACTTTTGAGCTATTTCCACTAACCGGTACTTTTTGATTCATGCAGCTGCAGAGTCTGATTTATTAAATTTTACTTTTATAATAATTATTCAATATACAGGTAGTCCCCAGGTTACGGACATCCGACCTACGAAATACGAACGGGGCCGCAGCTGCGACGCATGCGCCTCAGTAACTGCCGCACCGTCATCTTCGGCCCGGGGACGCTGCAAGTGGTGGCTGGATAGAGGCTGGAGGGGATTGTTTTCACTGTTCCCTCAGTGTAGTGTCCGACGGGCAGCTCCCGGCAGCAAGTGGTTTCACTGCCCACCCTCCACACATGGCTGCCCCGTTCGTTCTAGGTGGGTGGCTGGTAATGCTGCAAGTGGTGACCCTGTTGTGGCTGAACGGAGGCCATTGAGGGTGAATGGGGAGGCGGGGGGGTAGCATTGTAGTGTGCCTTGGATGGCTGCGTGTTGAATGGGGGCGGTGGTGCGGCGGACACTGCAGGCAGCATACTGTAGTGGAGGTGACTGTGATGTGGGCTGGTGATGAACCGCCCCTCTCTGCCCACATTCATTCTCAATAGCAAGCCTGTTTGTACTGTTACGCACATAGCAGGAAGTTGTCTCTTGTCAGTACAGGGTGGTCCAGATCTAATTCTGCAGATCCAGATCGTCTGGATGACTTTGATTTATGTGAGGACGATTCCAGTTTGGCGTGAAGACGATTCTTCATGTCGTCAGTTCGCACACTTCTCGATGGTCCGGGATTTCTTGGGTGATTTTCTATGTAATAAACTGAATAAGTTATAGCGTATTGAAAATTGCATAATTAGTCTGGATTAGTGCCTAATCTGCTGTGATAGCGTGTACAGTGCTGTACAGAAGAGCTCATCTTAACCTTTTGTCTTCACCCTTCAAGAATGTCTCTAAAACACAAATCTGATGCAAGTGCTGGTGCTACAGTAAAGAAGAGAAAAACCATCACCATTGAAAATAAAGTAGAAATAATAAAAAGGGGGGGCGGCACAGTGGCGCAGTGGTTCGCTTCCCGGGTCCTCCTTGCGTGGAGTTTGCATGTTCTCCCCGTGTCTGCGTGGGTTTCCTCCGGGCGCTCCGGTTTCCTCCCACAGTCCAAAGATATGCAGGTTAGGTGGATTGGTGATTCTAAATTGGCCCTAGTGTGTGCTTGGTGTGTGTGGGTGTGTTTGTGTGTGTCCTGCGGTGGGTTGGCACCCTGCCCGGGATTGGTTCCTGCCTTGTGCCCTGTGTTGGCTGGGATTGGCTCCAGCAGACCCCCGTGACCCTGTGTTCGGATTCAGCGGGTTGGAAAATGGATGGATGGATAATAAAAAGGTCAGAAAGAGGTGAAACTCCATCATTCATTGGCAGAGCACTTGGTTACAGTCAGTCAACAATAGTATTTATTAAAATAATGTACCTGTTCCGACTTACATACAAATTCAACTTAAGTACAAACCTACAGTCCCTATCTCGTACGTAACCCGGGGGCTGCATGTATTATGAATTTGATTTGATTTGTTGTTGATGGTACTTTAATATACATAATATAAAAATAGAATCATTTTCTTGCAGTTTAATCCTCAATTATCCATCCCCATTTTTGAGTATACGAGAAATCTTGAGGAGACCTCTCCCAATTTTTTTAAATATATATCAAACAAATTAATATCAATGTGGATAAATACATAGCAGCAGTTACTAACAGTAAAGATTAATACATTACAGTATGTGCTTTGTGACCACTTTTAATCATTTTGTGCTTTAATTTACCATTTGTTTAACTGAAGCAATAGAACCCACTGCTTGTAATTCCAAGCATCCTAAGTACACATCACATCCCGGCTGTCTCACTGTAGCTTCTGAAAGGAGGAAGCAACCTTCTGAGTGATCGCTCAGCAGAGTCGGCATGTGTCTCATAAATGTCAGTTTTGGGTTTTCAAGATATTATTATGACTTTTTCAACTCTATAAGTTATTATGTAGTTATCAAAAACTGTAGTATGGTTCAGTTTAGTTTAAATTAGCTTAAATTATTTCTGTTTTGTTATGTATAGCAACACTGCTGCAATGATATTTTATGAATGTGCTGATTTTTCAATGAATGGACACTACAAAATCATGTGACAAACATCCACAGGAATTGAACTCATTCATAAAACTAAGGCCCACCTGTATTGTACGAGCTATGTTATTTTCATTTGTTGGTCACAGTTGTGTTCTGATAAAATGTTTCCTTCCCAGGTAAACGTAATTAAAGAAAATCAAAATAAAAAAGGATCTGCACTACATAATCATTGATTGTTGCTGGTGGTAATGTTGTGTTCACCTGATACACTGCAGTAACTGAATATACGTCAGTGCTACCGTCAACCCACAGATGTAGCAAATGTGTAGGTTTGCCTGTTATGTTGGAAACTAACAAAAAATTGAGCATAATTTCTGTTAGATATTTGTGTATTATAGTAAGCTGCTTTAGACAACCACAAAAGATGAATGCTAATAACCAAGCTATTGTATGTGAGCCTTGACAGTAACTTCAAAGTCAGTGATTAAGAACTGTTGAATAACATACATTATATTTATTAACGCACTGAGTCATTTGTGTTATAAAGATAGTATATTTATTATATGTTTCATACATATTTAATAAGTAAAATTAGGCATTTATTATTGCATGCTTTATTGAGAGCAAATGCAAAAAAGAATTCCTTTGTGTCATGCAACAATAAAGCAAATGACTATCTAATTTGGACAATTATTATTTTCTGATTTTTGCATTAATGTGTAAGGATTTTAATTAAAACAAAATGATTAGATGAGTAGATTGTACTAATATGGAGAGTCTCTTATTCACTGGTGAGGCATCACTGTGTTCAAACACACTGTATAAAGGGAAACTGTGACATGTGATGCACAGTGTGATTCACTTGATCCGGAATGCTGGTTGCTAAGAAACCAGCGCCTGTCACCACAGCAAGGCTGTACAAAGTCAAAAGAGTAAAAAGTGATCTGCAGAGTATAAAATACCACTTGGTTTTTTGACTGCAGAAGTGTAAAGGTTCTTATCTACTTTATACTTCTTTGCTGTAAGAAATAAAATAATGATCAATTATGCCTAGAGGGAAAAAAGTATTTTATTAATTTTTTGCAGCAAATATTTCAATATCTGTAAACAAAATGAATAATATTGTTCATTAATTTTTGGCACCTAACAATAAAATAAGAAAAAACGTTGGAAAACATCTCTATGAATTCTGTCAAATCAGTAAGAAAGTAAGTTGTCATAAGTCAGCATCCATGATATGTGTAACTGCAGACTGCCTTCCCGTACATTTTTACTTTGGTCAGATGTCTTTTCTTGATAGCTTAACCTTTCCAAATGAATTGCCAGCAAGACTAAAAAATATTTCTCAATGACATTTTGATATATATTCATTTTGGAAGTGTGGTTCAAGAGAGGAAGAAACTGCTACAACATCTGAAGTCTTTTTTTTACCAAGTGTAAGAACCATTTTTAGTAAGGTAATGTTAATTTCATACAGTATATAAATATTTGTTTAGGTAACGTAAGTGTTTAGCTTTGCATTGATACCTAGAATGCATAAATAAATACATCTAAGAGGTTTTGCCTGCTACTCTGCTCTGCTATAATTCTGATGTAGCAGTAAAACAAGTCGAGTGTGTTTCCAAGTGGCAGGTTGAAGTGGCAGTTTTTTGATTGGATGCATATATTAATGTGTATTGTCATGTACATAGCAATATACATATTATTGTACATAGCAACTAAAGAAATGTAACAAAGACATAGAAGCCTAAAAGACAAATTTCATAGATAAGGAATATTATTTTCATTTTTTGTTGTGTGTGATAAAAGAGTTTTTCTCTGCATTTGCATGAATTGATTTTACTTTGACCTTCACTAAAAAGTCTCAAATAAAACGGTTTGTGGAATGTTTATGTATACATCATATTCAATGCTTGAACACTGCCCTTCTAGTACCTGTAGAACTTTGAAAACCTACTAGAATTAATTAATCTCCTAGCCTGCACACCTATTTACTGCTTTTGTGTATGTCATTTTTACTCTACTTAGACTTTAAAACTGGCCTTCAGATATGCTGTTTTCATTTGTAAGTAAAAAGCTCAAGAAAACTAATACAGTGTCACACTTGCACATCAGAAGGTCTCCTCATGGGTTTGATCAATGTATGTGATAACGTAATGTGTGCGAGAGTGTGCGCTGTCACTATATTCTCTTCTCCTTCTCTCCCCACAGCACCAAGAAACTGCACATGTGACGGCACTTTGCCCTGTCCCTTCCAGTTTGTGCACTATAAGAAGCCCGGCTGCCCAAGAGGAGGCGTCATTTTCTACTAAGAGTGACCCATCGGACAGAGCTCCATGGAACTATTTACTATAAATAAATAAAGCTATTTGCTTTATTGCCTGAAGGGGTGACTTTTGTTTTGGACTAACGAATTAAAAGGTATGAGCTGGTTGGTGTCTTTTCCCTTTTCCTTGACCTGTCATTCCTGCAGTTTCATTCTTATTTAAAAACACAGTGCTGTGAAAAGGTGATGCCTATATCAGTAAGACAGAAACCAACTTTGAATGGAAAGCCAGTCCATCGAAGGGCACACACCAGCCAGTGGCAGGCCAATTTACAGATACTAATTGACTTAACATCTGCCAATCAGGAATGTGTGATGAATTGACATGTTATGTATTTTGTCATTGTTGCAGAAATTCTCTCATAGTAGTCCTGATCACCATTGTAATGTTTGCAAGATGTACATCCTTTATTACAACAAGCTTGAGGTAGCCCAGCATACAGACAGCTCAGTTCTCTTTGCTAGACTGAGAGAATATGGGAGAGCATTTGATTTATAAAGCTAGGATTATCTACATAACATCCATATAAAAGGCATTAGTTTAAATCAGTCAGTTTACAGATAAATTGTATAATCTGTAACAAACCTTATATCCTCATATATGTAAAAGTCCCAAAATAGTAGATAGATTAAGAATAATTGGCAAACATCTTACCATTAAATAGGAACTTACTATATAAAATACTTCAGTTTATAAGTTAAAATATCATCTTCTGTATTGTAAATGTGCTGGAAATAAATAGTACAAAGGAATCTTGGAATAGTACAAAGGAATCTTGGTTACATAGAATGGCACACTCAGACATGCTCAAGAGTACACACAGAAAGTTTTCTCCAACAGTCATTAGAAATGCAGTGTTTAATAGCACAGGATTTTGGTTTTATTTTTATTCCAAAATAAACTCTTGCAAAGTTTTTACATTTTTTTTATGAACCTTCCAGAAAGAATACTATATGGAAACTGAAGTTTTTAGAAATGTTGAAAGCATACACTCAAAAACAGTAACTTTATGATGTCTGGTATTCATATTATTACAACACTAACAGCACACTTCACAGACATTAATCTTTTGACCACTGGTTGGTGTTTTGACATTGTCATTAAAAAAGGAAAATAAATTAGTTAAATAAAAAAATTGAATTGGTAAACAATGATACTCTGAAAAGCTGGAAGGTGAATACAGTAGCAATAATATTGTAAATAAAATGTGGCAAGGCAGAAATACGCTTATGAAATGCAAACTATAGCCTAATCCAATTGTATCTACATTTCTCTATCAGATAGATAGATAGATAGATAGATAGATAGATAGATAGATAGATAGATAGATAGATAGATAGATAGATAGATAGATAGATAGATACTTTATTAATCCCATGGGGAAATTCACATACTCCAGCAGCAGCATACTAATAAAGAAAATATTAAATTAAAGAGTGATAACAATGCAGGTATACAGACAGACAATTACTTTGAATAATGCTAACGTTTACCCCCCCGGGTAGAACTGAAGAGTCGCATAGTGTGAGGGAGGAAAGATCTCCTCAGTCTGTCAGTGGAGCAGGAAAGTGACAGCAGTATCTGGAGATGATACTGTTTAGTGGATGCAGTGGATCAGATGAACTTAATGCTTTGATTGCAATAACAAAGTTTCTCCCATGCTTGTGTATGTAGCACCATAAGATTCATCCTTCTTTGTTTCTGTTTATTAGATGTCAGACAACAATCTGTCCCTTAGCGTGAGCTAAATCAAGGAGCCGATCTTCAGGAAGCAAGAGAAAGACCACATTCCCATATACATTAGAGGGGGACTAAAGGGTCACCAGCTTTTAATTTCATGGAGTCATTATTGTTGACAACCAGGCATGGGGAAAAATACCCGACTACTTCCTATATGTGTATGTCTCCATCTATGGTCACCAGCATTGATAGGTGCACAAAGGAATCCATTATTGGTTGCATTATATTCTAGAATGTCACATGTTCATCAGAAGACTGCAAAGCAAACTATAGAGCAGTGTTTCTGAAACTATGCATATATTCATGATATTCATGCATGATTTTGTAGTGAAATTAGCCACGTTTGTCCAAGCTCACATCCTGTGATGAGTGATACACCACTCTCTATTTAACTTACTTTTTATTGTGGTAGTATGCAATGTGAGGCATATTCTATAAACAATACCGTTGACATGTTACAGGGATTTTTTCTTTCTATGGTATAAAATTATACTTAATATTCCCCCTGACATCAACTTGTGAAACAATCAAAGTGAGATGACTGACAAGCAAAGACACCTAAAAGAATGGGGGAGAGAGGAGGGAATGACCGAGACAGGTTTGTGTGAAGGGACCGCAGTGTGCTAAGTTTGAAATGATGAAACAAAAAGAACTGGTGAGTCACAAGGATGTGATGATTTTAAAAGTGTTGTGGAGGGTGAGTAAGTATGGTGGGGGTGTATACTGTATAGTGCTATGACACTATTTTGTACTAAATGCATTTTTAATGGTCATATACAACTGTTTTGTGACTTGTTGCATTTTCATTGTTTTGGCATACATTGAATCGAAATCCGTAACAAACGTGAAAAGAAGATTTTGTACTAAGTTTAACATGCCACAGCAAGGAATATTCTTTTTGTTAACACTATTTAAAATGGCTTGATAAATTGCAATCTACTATTAGTGTGAAGGAAATGTTTGTTCTGCGGTGGGTTGGCACCCTGCCCGGGATTGGTTCCTGCCTTGTGCCCTGTGTTGGCTGGGATTGGCTCCAGCAGACCCCCGTGACCCTGTGTTCGGATTCAGCGGGTTGGAAAATGGATGGATGGATGGACATGTTTGTTTGACCATTGAGAAATATTAAAACACCACAGAATATCAAAAAGGCAGAGAGAGGCTGTAGAGAGAATTTTGGTGTTCCCCATTGTGTCAATTGACAGCAATGAACTCTTCAGAATGGACTGGTCATAGACTTCTTCATCAAGGGTTATTCTATGTCCTGTTTAAAATATAAAGAGTGCATCCATTTTTAGTAATAATTTAGGTACATGACTCATTCTTTTGTATTCAGTTTATTGAATTTTGAAATGAAAATTGTAATAGGTGCACTCAACTGTTTGCAAACTCATTCATGAAAATGCATTGTTAGTGGTAGAACTCATTTGAAACACATTATTTGAAAAAATATGCACTACTAAAGCAAGGTAAATAAAGAGCATGATTAATTATGTTTTGACTGCTTTACACCATGAGTCAAGTGACTAAATTAATTGATCATTCTTACTATCCTACCAAAAATCATCATATCCTTGCGCAGCACTCATTACAGAGAAACATTTATTCTATTAGCTTATTAGTAATGTAGCACAGAATTTATTGCCTGTTATTATTGTTTTATTACCAATCGTTTGCTTTCCTCTTTTCTCTTTTAGCAGTATTCATGTGGGAAATATGTTTGAATGGGAACAGAAACTTTTTCTGCTTTTATTAAATTGTTCTTTGTTTATGTACTGCTCTGCTGTTATTATAGTAATAATCCTCTACCTGGGTCCCAGTATTATCTTCATATAAAAAAATTAGGAATTCCTGCAATAGAGGGTCGTGAAGCTGGCATAGAACATCACTGGTATGTAGCAGCCTTCTATTTAGAACATTTTTAAAGACAAAACAGTATAAAAATAGATCTCACCCATATATCATAGTAATTTTTCTTCCTCCTCCATTCTTTCAGAATCTACATGACATTTACCATTTACAACATTAAATTTAGGAACAGTTTATATTCACCAATTATGAGGCAAATTCAACATCAACTCATGCTGACAACGTCATGTTTGTTTCTTGTATACTGGTGTGACTGGTGGCCAGGAAGCAGATGAGACAACGTGAAAGTTTTTGGTACCACCCCGGTAACCCTGTTTACTCTTTAACTCAAAGAATAAATGGCAGCAGAAATAGTTCCAAAAAATGAACACAGCTGTAAAAAACTGAAACACTCATAAACTAAATAGTTTATGGAGCAGGTAATCACTCATCTGAGCTCCCCTGTCCTCCAACGTCCTTGGAAGACGACACCAGCTTCCTGGGGTTCCTGTTTTATGTGTCAAGAAACGGAACGGGAAATGCTTACTTCTGACCTTACTGTTGGGCTTGGTTGTCCTCACTGGGTGTGTTTTCTGGCCTGTGAAAAAAAGAGAGGAGAATGTCAGCGAGAGTGTCCCTGTCACCCAGGACTGGAACTACGTACCTCAGTTGAGCTGATCGGGGAGCCAAAATGTGTTGCACTTACAAGGCAATGTATATCATTTGATATTGCTTTTAATGTGTGCATTTTGCTTTCATTGTCTGTTGGTGGTATCATACATTTTCACTAGTCTGTGGGAGATATTCAAGAAAGAGTTTCATTGTATTGTGTACACATGATCATAAATTTGAACTTAAAAATAAAAAATAGGATACATTTTCTTGGAACGTATGGTTGAAGATGTGGAAACTGCTGAAACCTTATGCACAAAAATAAAGTGACATCCAGAATATAATTCCTACACCCAACTGTGTTAAATAATAGAGAGTATATACAGTTAATGTTTAACTTTAAAGGATTTTTTAAAATGGAATCAAAATATTGCACAATAAAACAAAATATTATTATTGTGTTTTTGGCAGAGATTTTTTATCGATCCCAGCTTAGTTAAATTTAGGACATTTTGTAATTGTTTACATGTATGTATTGAAACTAAAGCACAGGGATGTTAAGAAAATAGCTTACAAAGTGGGACATATGGATTGAACTGGCAGACTTATGGTTTAAAGTTCTTGTTATAACATTACACCCCTGGCATAAATGTGTTTTTGCTAAGGGTCACGCAGTGACTCAAATGCTGGAATTGAACTGGAAACCTGGGAGTTCGGAATGCAAATCCATTAACCACCAGCCCAGACTGCATACCTGTTTTTTGATTTTATTTTGGCATTGGAGCAGGGATTCAGGCTGCACAATAAAGCCAATACCATGGGAAAAATTCCAGCAGTATGTTAGCAGTAAAACATTAGCACTGCCCAATAGAAAACTTTTACACACCATCAACAGAACCTGGCAAATAATGTCTCAGCAAGCACTCATTTATACCATTGCTAGTATCTGAACAGATGTTCTGTCAGCAAAAATGCTTCTTTTTACTTCTTTTTAAAGCAGGCAGTTAATCTACAAAACGTACAAAGGGATCACCAGTCACATTATGTGGAAGATGTATTTACTTGTATTGTAAAAGACAAGTGCTCTGTTGCCTAAGGGATCTATATATTTTGTCCAGCTCAGAGACCATGTCCATGTTGGAGTTTATCAAAGAAAACAAGGCTAACGGTTTAATTCTGCCATTAATAGTCCCATTGGGGGGAGGATTTTCTTAATTTGTTAAAAGGATGACTCCCTTTGGCTATACATTGAATTTATGGCACTTAACAGGATAACTATTACAAACAATTACACTCCATTTAATTGCTCTCCTATTGAATCTAGTTTAGGATTTCAGGATGTTTGCAAAACTAGAACTTAGAATTGCTTATAATTTATTTTCTTTAAGAGAAAATAATAAGTGGTAAATGATGTTTAATACTCTAAAGCTAGTGAACCAGGAAACAGTTATTTTATTGTTTTTCTACCTGGAATAGGTTCTCCTTCCACAATAGATTGCATTTTGAATTGTGCCAAATTTCATTACACGTTACTAAGATAATCTTTGAAAATGTCACCAATAATCCTCTGCTGTGAAATGAATTGCTTTGGTTTTTACAAGTGCTGAAATGAAAATATATGAATAATTGTAAGTGATATCATATGTAATATCATGGTTTGTTTGAATGTGCAATTTATTTTTCATTCCTTTTTGAAGACAGCTGCTGTATATCTGTCCAGTGATTTCAAAATTCTGTTAAAGTCAAAGTGACAAAATAGTCACCAGGAGCTCAGACTGCCCCATCATTTTTGAATGAATTATGAATATACCATCATTGTGATGTACCTCCTTACTTGACAGAGGGGGTACCAACAAGTCAAGAAGGCAGCACTACAGCAATGGCTGAGTCAAAAGCTTGTATTTAGGAGTAATCAACTGATGCCAAAGAGGATTACTCTTCCTCAAAGACAATACTCAGCTAATCAGGCCGAGACACCCAGACTGTTGCCAACAACAGTAGATGAATTGGGATGTAATTAAAATACGGAGGAAGCAAATTCTTCATTTAGTCCTTACCTCTTTGATCTGGTTATGGATGTGTTGAGTCATGGGATATAAGACCAGTCCTCCTGGTGCATGCTCTTTGCTGATTACATTGTGTTCCGTAGCATCAGAAAAAAGGAGGTAATGAGGAAGTTGGAAAAATGGAGAAGGGCTTTGGAAGATAAAGGGTTGAAGATCAAGAGAAGAAGACAGAATATATGAGGTTTAATGATGATCAGGATTCAGCAGTTAGCCTGCAGGGAGAGCTGTTGAAAGCAATTGATAAATTTAAATATCTAGTATCAGTGGTAGCCAGAGATGGCTACCGAGATAACCCATAGAGTGCAGTGTGGATGGAACAATTGAAAGAAGGCATCAGGAGTATTGTTTTATCAAAGAATTAAGGCAAAGGTTAAATGTAAGGTTTTTAACACAATGGTAAGACCTGCAAAAACGTATAGAGCTGAGACATGAGCAGTAAAGGGAACGCAGGAGAAGAAGTCAGATGTGGCAGAAATGAGAATGTTGAGATAGATATGTGTGGATTTACATAAAAGGAGAGAATAAGAAATGAGGCAATCAGAGGTACAACAAAAGTGGGAGAGATATTTAAGATAGTACTGGAAAGTAGGCAGAAGTGGTATGTGTGACAGTCTGGGAGCCTCTTTGACCTGAAACTGTCAATAGTCATGTACCAAGAAGAGCTGGGTAAATGAGGATACAAACTTACAGCAAAGGGTAGGTGCAACAAATGTCAAGTGCTTTTATTAAAACAATCCAAAAATGGTGTTCAAACGTACAGTGCATCACATCATTAAATAAATAATCCAATATAATCTAAGTGCTTGCGGAGACTAAAATAATTCAAATAAATAGCCAATAAATTCTTCTTCTTCTTTCAGCTGCTCCTGTTAGGGGTTGCCACAGCAGATCATCAGGAAGTGCATCCAGTATAAAATTTTAACCCAGATCAATATGCAAAATAAATAGCCAATAAATAAATCCTTTAAAATGAGATTAAAATCACAGGCTGGAAACAGTCCTTTAAAAATTCATGAGCCTTGGTGCATTCTTCTAAAACTAAAATCTACCCTGGTTACCCCACACTGGTTATTGCAGATTGAGGAGATTTCATGACGACAGATGTAGCCAAAATTTTGTTTTCAGGCTTGAGTCTCTGCGCCTCTCTGAGTCTCATTCCTCCCGTTCTTGCTGCCACTCCTCAGCCTTATGTGACATCGAGCAATGGGCCACTCCAGCTACCCCAAAAAGGCTCAGTTGGAGTGGCTCTCTTTAGCCCCCGAGTGTCAGCCCTCTGCTCCTCCAAGGGGCTCTTGTCTCGGCTTCCTGCCTCTTTCCTTCACCACCCTGGTGGATCCCAATCCTACCTTTGTTCATTCCCTCCTTAACCTCTTTATCTTTCTTTTCATTCCTTTCCCCATCTTCTTCCTTTCTGTTCTCTCTCTCTCTCCTCTTTAACCTCCGTCTTTTTCATTTTCCTGTTTCTGTCCATCTCAGCCATGCAGGTTCCTCTTATATTACCTTGATTGAGTGTAGATGTAACCCTACACCCACCCTGAGGAATGAATGCGGCACCTGACTGACCCGCTTGCTTTTACATGTGAGTGCATGATCAGCCAAACACCACAATCAGCCCAGGAGTGGCATTGTCCTGTGCCCATCTGTAAATATTCTGAGCCTGCACACCCTTGAGAGTTGATTAATTATTTAAAATCTGCTCTACGCCATGGACCACTTATCACTGTATGGACATGTGGTGAGGAGAGACAATGAATATTTGGGGGAAAAAGTGTGATGGAAATGGATGAACAGGTTAAGAAAAAGCGAACGAGGTCAAAGCAGAGGTGAATGGATAAAGTAAAAGATCTGAAGCACAAGGGCTTGATTGGCAAGGAGGTGCAGAACCGAGCTGTTTGGAGAAGGCTGATCAAGCACATCAGCCCCTTATAAAAGTGAGAAAAGATGAAGAAGATTAAGAGGATTAAGCTAAGCTGTTCCAGTATCTCATCCAAATGCTTCTTAAAGGTTGTCTAGGTATCATCTTCCACTGCATGTCTCAGTAGTAAAGAAGTAGTTCCAGGCTTCAGTCATAAATATATGCTTTATGCTCCTTGGTTTGCTTATACCATTTATTTACTAGGCACAGCTCACTGGATAAGCAAAACTTTGGATAAACCAGATTTATTATAACTCTCCGCTGGCATGGGAATGACTGGAAGTTTCCCTGGAAAAGGTGCATTGCAGCCTTCCCCAGGAAAAGCAGATCAGGAACAAGCAAGTTATTAACAAATAAATATTTGCGTTTGAAATGGGCAAATGTTTTGTCTTGGTAGAGCAATATTTTACTCTACTTTCCCCTTTTGTATTATTAATATGTAGCCTTCATCAGAATGCCTCAAATCTCACAGACTTACCACTGTTGATAAGGTATTGTACCACATAACTTCTCCAAACCTTCCCTTCTACATTTATAACCTCAGGCAATTAAGTATAGTAAAAGACAAGCAGGAGTTAAGTTACAATTTAAATAATGTATTAATGCTAATATTCATAAATAATAACAATATGCAATGTACATTAGAATATTGGCAACCATACAACCTGATAAATGGTGATGTGTAGTTTCAGGCAGCACACAGACTTGTTAGTTACTTAAAATGTCTCTAGTTAAGGCATCATTTTGTGGTCAGCTTTCTTCAGAACAGGCCGTATTCTTGTCTCAGTATGGCTGCCGAGCTGTGCTCTTCATTGTGTTGTACTTTTCAATTCATGGTGTGAGATGGTCTTTCATCAATTTGGTAAGAGAGAGAGTGAGCGAGGTAAAGCAAGCAAATTTATAGGTTTTCTGTCCAACCCCTAGAGCCAATAGGACGTCATGGTACTTAAAGGCTTCTGATACAAGCCAGTTCCAAAGAGCCATAACTTCAGACCAATGGGGGGATAGGATAGAACACCTTCACACCTGCCCTCCAAACCAGGTGTTAAGGTAAAGCTTGGCAGTTAGGTAGCCTGGCTTTCCTGTGGGGGTTGACTGAGAGACTTTAGCAGAGAAATATTGGCCAAACTTGTTTGAGGCACTTCCCCCAACCCTGTCGTAAAATTACAAAGAGACTCATTCCTAAAAGGGGGGAAGGGGTTCGTAAACCATTGCTGTTATTATCAATAATGTAACACTAATATTCCATTGCTTTGTCTAAGTTACAAATAAAGACATACAAAATATTTATCAACTTGTATGCAAAATTTCACATCACAACAGCAAATGAGTAATTTGTGTTCTTATTGTTAAGGTAATTAGAAAACTACTTGGTTATACTTCAGCTTGTGAAAGCAGAATTTTTTTAATCAGTAACAGTGACAGGCACTTGTTGATCTGCATGATTTTTCAGCTCAGTGATTGAAATATAAGAAATACTGTATTTGTAGGATTATATCTTACCAATAAACAGGTGTGACAATTGTTTCAGGAAGAAGGATAAGAACTAAAACATGATGACATGAAGATAAAAAAGCAGGAAAAGAAAGCTGCTGGGGACAGATTTCTGTCTATCTGGTTCTTAGTCTTTTACTGTTAGAATGTGTATGCGAGGCATATCTTTGTCTGAAGGAGTTATTCTTAAATCTTAAAATGGTACGTACAACAGAAATGTGTTATTGATTAAAAGTTATGAGGTCTGATGATGATCAGGATTCAGAAGTCAGTCTGCAGGGAGAGCCGTTGAAAGTAATGGATAAATTTAATTTAATATCTAGGATCAGTGGTAGAAAGTTAGATGCAGAGA
Source organism: Erpetoichthys calabaricus (assembly GCF_900747795.2). Lineage (NCBI taxonomy): Eukaryota > Metazoa > Chordata > Cladistia > Polypteriformes > Polypteridae > Erpetoichthys > Erpetoichthys calabaricus. The sequence continues at coordinate 74,989,094 of NC_041397.2, read as the reverse complement.
TAACCCATAGAGTGCAATGTGTATAGAACAATTGAAAGAAGGCATCAGGAGTAATATGTGTGATTAAAGAATGAAGGCAAAGATTAAATGTAAGGTTTTTAATCATAAATCATGAAAAGATGCAGGATCCATTAATTATCCATTAATTATTTCAAACGTTTTCAATATTTACAAGCTACACGCATCTCTGTCATTCAGAATTTTATTCACTTTATGAAATCATACTAATAATTGTTTTCTAATTGAAAAAAATCATAAAACTTCTCAACTTAATCTATAAGGAAGCAACAACCTTCAGCCTGTATCAGATGCTTGACTAGTTAAGCCACCAAGCCTTATGAGGTTAATTAAATGTCAGTTTGGTCAAAAAGTTTACTATAGTTTAACTTCTTTTAAGGCAAATTACTTTTGTATAAATATTCATGATACTCATTAGCCCTATTGAGAGTCAAATGTAAGCTTCATAAATTCACGCTGGAAGCAATCAAAATGTCTCTTCTTACCAAAATATCCAGAAGCCTGCAGTTAAACAAAAACCATAAGTATACAGTGTGCAACAAATTATGAAATAGCACATTCTTAAAATAAAGTGTCAGATGTAATCTAAACTCAATTTATGAAAAAATATAAATGTATCAGTAAGGTGTTTTGTTCACTTCTGAAGTTAAATATTTATCAATGTAAAAACATGCCTAAGCTAGAAAATGCTTGCTTTGTCACATTATTACACTTTTTAATTTTTATAAAAAACAGTACCCTATCCAAACAAGCAATATTATTTTATCCTGGTAATAAAAAACATTTGACACAAATAAAAACTCAAATATATATATATATAAATATTTTTTTTTTTTTATTTACTGATAGAGACAAACCTGTGAACATTCAGGCTTAAAAATACTGTTAATCATTTCAGTGTAAGACTCAGGAAGTATAGATCAGTCATATTAATGAAGCAGCGAATAACACTCAAAGTGAAGGAGAAATGCACTTCCTTTAATATGACAAATCAACGGGTAAAACCATACAACAGAAAATTCAGCTTATAGTTCTCAATGGCACACAATCAGCAGCTCTGCTGTCAAGTGGAACAACCACAATTCCTAGGTGTTAACTACAAGACACTTATTTCATCATTGTTATTTGTGACATGGTGCTAAGAAAGTGTGCTGCTTTTATCTTTGATTTTTCTTGTTTTGTAATACAACACACAGCATTTTATTTTACTAATATCTTTTGGTAAAATAAAGCAAATGGCTTTTCATTATAGGTAGAAATGACACTGAAATATACAATTTAATATTCTTCACATGTACCTTGTCTTCACTTTAATGTTAACCCTGAATCAGAGTCTACAAAAAAGTAAAAAAAGAAAAAAAAAAGAAAATATCTTTTAACCTAACACACAACATTCGCAAACTAGCTTAATTGAATTCAAGGTCTTAGGGTTCGACACCTACCTACCCTAACCTAGCACTAGGCCCTTACCCTACACAGGGTGCTCATTCATCTCAATGTACCGATTATCCTGGTCCAACTTTTTGTTTATTAACTTAAGACACATTATCATGATTTTTGACTCTCAACAAATATTTAAAATAATACACAAATTATATGGCACAAAAACACAATGTCCAATATAAAAACAGCATACAATCTGTAAATAGAAATAGTCGTGTATTTAAAAAAAAATTGTTTTTAACTAATTTGGTTGTGAAAACATCTAAAAAACAACAGAAGGGAGAAAAATGAAAAACAATCTTAAGGCGCATTGCAGTGCATGATGAAAAAGCCAAACATTAATAATCCTGACCGCAAATTGACCGAAAAGACAAAGACATCTATTAAAAGATCCCAATTCCAAGTTCAAAAGGAGGGCTTTACTTTTAGATCCAAAGAGAAGAGGAAATAATTAACAACGAATAACCTAGAAAGGCTTACCAAAACCATGAATACTCTGACAGTTTAACTGCCATTTTCCAAGTTCACTAGGATTGAACAGTTTTACCCCATATTTTGTGGGAAATGGAGCAGAGGTGGAGGTGGAGGTGATAGAGTTAAAGATGCTAAGATTTGTATTGGGTATGATGGGGATGGACAGGATTAGAAATGAGGACATTAGAGGGTCGGCTCAGGTTGGATGGTTGAGAGACAAAGTCAGAGAGGCAAGATTTCGTTGGTTTGGACATATGCACAGGAGAGATGCTGGGTATATTGGGAAAAGGATGTCAAAGACAGAGCTGCCAGGAAAGAGGAAGGCTTAAGAGGAGGTTATGGATGTGGTGAGAGAGGACATGCAGGTGATGGGTGTAACAGAGCAAGATGCAAAGATATGGAACAAGATGATCTGCTGTGGCAACCCTTAATGGGAGCAGTCAAAAGAAGAACAAGGAGCAGAAGGTTTTACAGCTGGATGCCGTTCCTTCTGAATCTCACCTTCTTCATCTGCCTTTTTGGATATGCAAATAGGACTTTACCTCAAGGTAAAAACATGAAATCAAAACAATTACTACAATTCAAAAACAGTATATGAAACCTGTATGAGTAGGTTCTACAATATGTTTAACAAGAGTATGCTATACTAAAGTAATGTTTATTTATAAACACTAAGACTGTTCATGCTTCTATAATTGTAGCAGGTAGATCATCCCATATTTTTGGGACTCAATAAGTAAACATTCTGCCTCCAATGGTATGTATAAATGTGTATATTAAAAATAAATATTTTGTTTTATTTTGGAAGAGAAGAAAAAAACATTCTGGAACTACCTTTTGTTTTTCCTGTTATTTATCCTGGTTTTTACTGATTCAGAGATACAGTGGCTTAGATCCAATCTTGACTTCACTTTGGCACAAGGCTAGAACTAACCTGGTATGGGGCAGATTCATTTGTTTCAAAACTAAATGATTTTTTTACATTAGCACCAGGAATCAAGACCCTGATTTCTGTCTAGTTTAGGAGTTTCATTTTTGTTCTTTAGAGATGTTCCTATCCAGCAGAAGGTAGCTTTCCAGACATCTTGTGCCATCTTTCTGACATTAAGCAGCAGCTGTGTTCAGTTCCTGCTAAGCCAATTACCAAGCAAGGCAGTGACAGGTTTGTGTCTGTCCAGCAGGCAAAATTCCAGGTGGCTTTTTGTTTCTGTCTACTTGCTTGTATAGCAAGGTAGCAACTGTCTCATGTTTACTTTGCTTGTCACAACCAGTAGGCAGGTAGAAATAAAAAATAGATTTCCTGGTTAAAAAAAAGTACAGTTAAGTCACCTAAATGTAATCAGAGACAGCAGCAGAAAGGAAACCATGTGGGTTGCTGTAAAAACAGGTAATTTCTGAAAAGAAAGCTATATGACAGACCTGTACAAATCTTGCAAGAGTTAACTTCACCCTCTGACTCTGCAGTGTCAGCATAGGCACCTGATGATTTAAAGTAAACACGGAAGGGGGGAAAAAAAGACCATAGAGCTTAAAACAAAACTAAAAAAAGAGAATTAAAAAAATAACCCATAGAAGCTGAAATAAAAAAGGTTTACAAAATGTAAACAAATAAGCATACCAGTTATGGGACCTTACCCATCACATCATGCAAGCACAGCTTGTAAAATCATCATGTTGCAAACAACTTGGGACCTGAAACAATATAAGACCATCAGCCAAAAATACACAAAGAAAAATAATGACAAAATCAGCATGAAATGCACTTGGACTGCTGTTAAATCTGATATAGCTGCAAACACCCTGTGTCCATCTTTAATATGCACACACCTAAACTTGAATCCATAAATGTATCTATAATGCAAAATTGACTAACTCACTCACTCATCGATAAAAACAGTTTTTCCTGTTTAGTTAAAAGGGTGCAATTTGTCAGGATGGTAGATCTAGGCCAGTGGGTATCCTCTAAGAGATGGCATTTCGATATATATCTATATTTAGGGGTACAAACTCCTCCTACAATAGAAAAACGAAATAATCCAAAAACGGAAAGATGCTTTGACTTACAGTTAGGTCCATAAATATTTGGACAGAGACAACTTTTTTCTAATTTTGGTTCTGTACATTACCACAATGAATTTTAAATGAAACAACTCAGATGCAGTTGAAGTGCAGACTTTCAGCTTTAATTCAGTGGGGTGAACAAAACGATTGCATAAAAATGTGAGGCAACTAAAGCATTTTTTTGAACACAATCCCTTCATTTCAGGGGCTCAAAAGTAATTGGACAATTGACTCAAAGGCTATTTCATGGGCAGGTGTGGCGTCGTTATGTAATTATCAATTAAGCAGATAAAAGGCCTGGAGTTAATTTGAGGTGTGGTGCTTGCATGTGGAAGATTTTGCTGTGAACAGACAACATGCGGTCAAAGGAGCTCTCCATGCAGGTGAAAGAAGCCATCCTTAAGCTGCGAAAACAGAAAAAACCCATCCGAGAAATTGCTACAATATTACGAGTGGCAAAATCTACAGTTTGGTACATCCTGAGAAAGAAAGCAAGCACTGGTGAACTCAGCAACGCAAAAAGACCTGGACGTCCACGGAAGACAACATTGGTGGATGATCGCAGAATCATTTCCATGGCGAAGAGAAACCCCTTCATAACAGCCAACCAAGTGAACAACACTCTCCAGGGGGTAGGCGTATCGATATCCAAGTCTACCATAAAGAGAAGACTGCATGAAAGTAAATACAGAGGGTGCACTGCAAGGTGCAAGCCACTCATAAGCCTCAAGAATAGAAAGGCTAGATTGGACTTTGCTAAAGACAATCTAAAAAAGCCAGCACAGTTCTGGAAAAACATTCTTTGGACAGATGAAACCAAGATCAACCTCTACCAGAATGATGGCAAGAAAAAAGTATGGAGAAGGCGTGGAACAGCTCATTATCCAAAGCATAGCACATCATCTGTAAAACACGGTGGAGGCCGTGTGATGGCTTGGGCGTGCATGGCTACCAGTGGCATTGGGACACTACTGTTTACTGATGATGTGACACAGGACAGAAGCAGCCGAATGAATTCTGAGGTGTTCAGAGACATACTGTCTGCTCAAATCCAGCTAAATGCAGTCAAATTGATTGGGCGGCGTTTCATGATACAGATCGACAAAGACCCAAAATATACAGCCAAAACAACCCAGGAGTTTATTAAAGCAAAGAAGTGGAAAATTCTTGAATGGCCAAGTCAGTCACCTGATCTTAACCCAATTGAGCATGCATTTCACTTGTTGAAGACTAAACTTTGGACAGAAAGGCCCACAAACAAACAGCAACTGAAAGCCGCTGCAGTAAAAGCCTGGCAGAGCATTAAAAAGGAGGAAACCCAGCATCTGGTGATGTCCATGAGTTCAAGACTTCAGGCTGTCATTGCCAGCAAAGGGCTTTCAACCAAGTATTAGAAATGAACATTTTATTTCCTGTTATTTAATTTGTCCAAGTACTTTTGAGCCCCTGAAATGAAGGGATTGTGTTCAAAAAATGCTTTAGTTGCCTCACATTTTTATGCAATCGTTTTGTTCACCCCACTGAATTAAAGCTGAAAGTCTGCACTTCAACTGCATCTGAATTGTTTCATTTAAAATTCATTGTGGTAATGTACACAACCAAAATTAGAAAAAAGTTGTCTCTGTCCAAATATTTATGGACCTAACTGTATTTGATTGGAATTTGGTGATGTTATTGGAAAACATTACTTTTTTTCCCAATATTTGTTGGTAATAATGCAGTTTCCAAAAAAGGTATTTTTAGGCAGTGTATCCTTTTTTCTTCTCAGCACTGACAAGCAATCACGCTTTCTTCATGCTGATGATTATAACAGGCAGAACTGTGACACTCACCAAGCTGTAGCTGTAATAACACAGAGAAATGGGGCTGACAGCAAGTGAAAAAGGGCACCTGATCTGCACAGGAGAATGAGATGGAGTGGCAAGCTGCGTGGATAATGACATGTGAAGTGAATGAAGGAAATTTAGGTGAAGCTAAATGAAGATGTGGTTAGCTAGTGGCCTCCTAGGTTACACACAGTACTCCCTGTTCTGTCGGTTTCTTCTTATACCATACAAATTCAGCCTGGACTTGATTGTTGAGCACACTTATACATATGTACTTCAAAGAACGGAGTTGGGGTGGGTGCCCATTGTGGTAAGATACAAGCAGTTTTGTACAAAATCTGAGGTTTCCCTTCAGACATTGTGCATAGTCCATGATATTATTTCTTTTCACCCATTCCTTTCTGTACAATGCTTATAACTTTCAGTTTGTCGCCATGTAAATGTGCAACGTGTAAATGTCAATGCTGTGTAAAATAAATTAAAGCATAATTCAGTATATTTAGCTTTTGATCTAAAAACTCCAAAACTATGTAAACAATACAAGATTACAGATCAAAGCATTCAAATCTGACTAAATCAACCAATTTCTCACATTTAAATACTACTACAATGTGTGTAGTGCTGCCAAATCTTTAGAAAGCAGTCTTCCTTTTTTTCTACCCCCACCTCCCCAAACTTTATAAACGTCTAAACCTAAATACATGTTTTGTTAAGTTTTGTTGTTGCAAAACCACACACAGATTTTAATGTCTCTCTATTATAAAAGAAAATCTTGAGACGAGATGAGACTATTAGAGATTTTTTCAAGTTGGTAGAGGGGGTCCCGCCCTCCTCTTAACCATTTCCGGTTAAAGGCCCATGGCCACGGTCCTCTCACGTCTCATTCGTGTGAATGCTTTTGTCAGACACAGTTCTTGCGTTCTCAGCTCTTATAAATTTGTACGTTTTCCTCACTTTAAGTTCCCAATAAAAGAAGACTTATTATGTCCAAATCTTATTGAAGAATTTTATCCCGAAGGGTTATCAACAGAAGAAATGAGTACACGGGCAATCCTAGCACAGAGAAACGATGGAGTCAAATGAATTAACACAAAAAATGTCCATTGGTTACAGGGCAAATTGGTTAAATGTGTATCAATAGACTATGCTGAAAAAGTTGGGGGTGATGGTGCGGAACATGAAAACATCAACTTACAATATCCCGTACAATATCTACAACTACAACTCTGGACTTCCACCAGCCGAATTACTGTTGAAAGAAGGATGAATCATAATGTTATTGCATAATTTATGTATATTAGTTTATTAGATATATTAGATTAGTTATATTACAGATTGGTCGAACAATTCTAACATGTAAATTTTTAACAGGTGACAAGAAAGGTAATGTAATACATATTCCGTGGATAACATTAGACACCGAAGGAGATCTTAATATGCCATTCGTATTAAAACATTTACAGTTTTCCATTAGAATAGCTTTTGCTATGACAATTAACAAATCACAGAGACAAACATTAGAAAAAGTCGGTTTATTTATTAGAGAGAAAGAAACGATATTCACTCACGGGCAGTTTTATGTTGTGTTGTCATGCGATATTGAAATAAAGTTAATACCAAATATTGTTTTTACTGAAGTTTTACAGTAAAAGTGTAAGTTTAAAAAGTATTTGCGTGTTAATTACAAAGCCAAACAGAATGAAAACATATAACACAACAAATACCTGTAACGCAACATGAAACATAATTTTCTTTCAATTTATTACATTTTACTATTTTTTACTATGATTAATTACTCGTTTTAATGTAAAATAGTTAGTTCTATTATGCATATATAACAATTCCCATGAAAATAACAATCTGTTTAAATTATACATCCACTTCCCCATACGCGAGCTGCAGAGCCGCAAAGTGGCTAGTGCATAGCGCCCGCCTGGGGGTTGCCGAGCAAAGCGAGCAGGGGGCAGAGACCCCTAGTATTCAAAAGGAAACTCAGCTATTTTTGCTTATTATTACCTATTGTGATATTATATTTGACATAATCTAAGAAGCGAGATTTGGGAAACTGGATGGAGGTGGCTTGATGCACTTGGCCACATCTACAATTCATTTTACTGATGTTTGAAAAAAGCTACACTGTTGTCCACTTGCATATCATCAGTAAGTTTGCAATACCAACCAACAATAAAAATAAATTAGAAAAAAAAACGTATGGATCATGATGGAACAGAGTGAAGACCAATTTTTTTCTATCACTAATGAAGAAGTTTTTCAGAATGCAATAGAAAGAGAACAGGACAGTTCTTTTGAGTCAAGTCAAGTCAAGTTGGGGAGCATGCACCGTTACGGTGCATTGCCGCACCCACTACACGATAAAACAACTCGGGATCCTGGTTTGCAACCCCCCAGGCAGACACGTGGTCCAGTCCCACCCTCTGGAAATGACCCTCTATCTGTTACAGCCAGGTGTTACGTGGGTGACCCTTTGCCTGGTCCAGCCACTCGGGTTCCCAACAATGAGGACCTTTACGAGCCGGATCACCCTCTAGGAAACGCACCACATGGCCGTAGTGCCATAACTGATGGTCCCTCACAATGCAGGTAATGTGCCTCATTCGGGACTCCATGAGTAACCGCTCATTTAACACAAGGACAAGGTACCTAAGGATTCTCCAAAGAGACACAGTACCAAAGGAGTCCAGTCTTTGTCTCAGGTCACTGGATAGCATCCATGTCTCGCAACCATATAGCAAGACAGGAAGCACCAGGACTCTAAAGACTTGGACCTTTGTCCTTTTGCATAGATATCGGGAGCGCCACACACCCGTTTCCAGCGACCTCATGACCCCCCCATACTCTCCCAATCTCTGGTGACTCCTATGAAGTCAGTAGTTCTTTTGAGTGACTAATAGTAATTAATAACTTTTGTTTTTTGTTGATAAATATTTATTCAAACCTACAGTATAATAAAGCAGTGCTAGTTTTATGCTTTGATACCAATGCACAGTTGAGATTTTTAGTGATTTTTAGCTCTAAATTAATCAATTTTAAATCACCTTTACCCATTACTGTTATTGGTGATGTCCTGTAATATGGAAATCTGCTGCAGCCTCTTCAACACAAATGCCAACAACCCCCCACCCTTCACCATCCCTTTGCACCCTCCACTGTAGATGCTTTCTGTGGTCCATGCTGGAGATTCTTTACAGTATTAGTTGCTTCACCTCTTCTTTTCTGTTCAATGCTTAATACATTCAATTCATTACATGGGCCACTTAAATGGACAGCCTGTAACCATCTTTACTTTTTGCAATAAGTTAAAGTAAAACACCATTCAGTGATAGACGTGTATTGCCCTGCTATGGCTTTCACCCTAAATCTACTGTATATTCATAAAGTTAAAAAAATCTAAAATATTTTTAATATAAAATATATTATTATTATAATTATTATTATTATTAATTCTATAGTACTGTGTTCCCCTTCCCCTGTGTACATACAACTAGAGGTAAACGTGAAAATAAATTCTTGAGTTAACAAAGTAAAAGTCCACTTCTGAAGCTGACTTTAACTAAGTTTGCTTGCTACTGTTGTATGATAACTAAAGGAACTACAATTGAGGCCCCTTTTTTAGAAAATTTTCAAGGCAAAGTCATGTAAAACAGTTAGACTACGATAAGAAGAAAAGATTGTTGACCAATGAATGTGACGGAGAGACAGCACTTCAGTTTAGAAAGACAATCCAATATGACTTGGGTTTCCTTTTTTATGATGTTTGCTGATTTCATTTTGCACATTTTAGAGCATACGACTGGATAACTGACAGGTGGATTATGTGACTTTTTATCTTTTTCCATAGACATTTTTCACGTTGTTTGTTATTGTACCACATTGGTCATCATTGTCTTGTATTATATCAAACATTTTTGATTTCCATTCTGCATGGAATCATGAGATTACATTTTTTTCTCACCCATCACTACAACCTTTACTGAGGTAAGTAACACATAAAAACATTTTTGGAATGAGTATTCCTTTAAAGGTGCTGTCATCTTTGGCAACATTTCATAATATTTACATAACCTTTTAAACGTTCTGTGACATTTCTACTATTTCAGGACTATCAATACCATTTCTTGACTTGCCATTCATACATAGTTTAAGTTAGGCTGTCTGAAACACTGGTTGATAAAAAATTATTCAGTGAAAATACAGTAGCTGATGTGCAAACCAACACTGTAAATAGATTTTCCTCCCATTTCAATAAAGTACATTTTCCTGTTTTTTCTTCTTTTCTTTTATTAATGTATTTTACTAGTAAACACTTGGACCTCTGCTCCAGTGCTGCTTTTCTTTCATGTCACTGTGCCGATACCATATACTTTCCTATTATGGAGTTGTTGTCAGGCTCACGTCTCATTTTGGTATGTGCGGCAGTGTCCTTGTTCGTCATCAGTGAATCATCTTATTCAATTGGCTTGAAGTTGAACTGAGGTCATGGCTGTTTTTCTTTTTTGTCACAATAGGTTTCATGTATTATTTTCTGGTAACACCTTAGTTTAGGTACTGCAAATTTACTCATTTACTTTTATGTAACACGACCTTAACAATGGCTTATTTTGGTGTTAATGACACAAGGCATCAGTAAATATCATGTGTGTGCAGTGTGCATTTGATATGCTTTGTAAAAGTACTTATGAATATGAAGGATCCACAGGCCATATATTGTAATATGCAACTATCAATAGAAATATGTCTCACTTAAAACACTTCTGGCCGTTCTAAAATTAAGTTATTTTAATAGGCCATACTGCACAGATGAATATCGACTTTCCTGATGTTTGGTATGTTTCATTAAAACAATAAAAGTAAATAAGTAATAGATGCAGTTTTACAGTACAATTGTTACTAATTTTCTTTAAAAATTGGAGTGTTAGGTTGTTGATGATTAAAAGAGCTTGTGCAATGTGGTTCACAGAATTGTTCGTGGTTGCTGCTTAGTGCCTTTCCAATTATTAATAAGTTGTTCGTCACACTGTCAACAGCTTTTTCTGTCAGCCATGACACGTGTCCGCTCTTTTCCTGTTAGCAATTTCGCAAGCCCCCACATCTTCTTTTTTCTGCTCTGTCATGGCTCGTGACTGCATTGCCGTTCTTTTTCCTGCTAGCTATGGTGCATACCTGCATAGCGTTTCTTTTTCTATCTGCCATTGCATGTGCCCGAGCTGCGGACTGCTGTGAGAAATACCAGTGATAAACCGATCACATACAACTTAGAAGTGCTGTTTTGTAAGAACTTTACATTGTATGCTGATATGCAGTTTATTTTATTTGATTTCCGAATTACATTGTTTCACTATAAATTAATTAAAAAGTAAATGCATGTTGCATTCCAATATGATTATGTCAGTGGAACTACAGTATAACACATGTCATATGAACCAAAACTACTGAATATTACTAATACCATACTACTGTTACATCCATATTTAAGTTTTGTTTCAAATTAAATTTAAATGTTGTACATTGAACACAGGAACAATATGTTAAGTGTGGAGTTAAATAAACTAGTTTGAAGGAACATATACACTTGCAGCTACTAAAGAACAGAGTGAAATAAACTGGCATACAAATATTCCTGCAGATGTTTGATATACAGTACTGTACATCTCTGACTTTTGACAGTGATTAATGCAAATACAATTTCACAATTTCCCTTCAGAATACAGCAACTGGAGTTTACAATTGCAGCATAAAGTAAAAATTAAACTTTGCTCACTAGAATACATTTAGTGTACAGGACAGTGATATTCAATTTCATAAATGTTTAATCATGTCAACAAGTCCATTAGCAAAATGATAGTGCCTGGGCTTCAACAGCAATCAGTTGTTGCCACTAGAGAGGATTGATTTGGGAAAAGACTGGCTAGCAAAGATTGGGGACAGATGCTCTGGGAGATCATGGGTCACTCTGAAGCACAGAAATTTATATGCAGGTACACAAACACAAACTCGAATGCAATTTCAGATTATAAAGTCATGCTTCACAGCTAAGCTGTACCATAATCTTATCTCTTGTACATGTTTTTTTTTTTTGCATATTGTTTAAAAGTTTGTATTTCACATTTAAACCAGTATTTTTCTCTTTAACAAACATTTTAAATTATGAAACAATGTATTAACTGTGTCAGACAGACTGGTGCTTACTTTCTTAAACAATCCCCTTTGGCTCTGATCACATTATTTTTTTTTTAATTAAATGTTATAATGTGTCTACCAAGTGTCTGTCTGTGTTCAGTCTAAATCTGATCAGCATCTACTGTGGATCTCAAATAAGAATCTTTTTCATTCTTTTTCTCTGTCACCATTCTAAAACACCACAAGGTTTCATGTTAAGGACGCTGCAATACTCTTATTTACACAACGAGAGCTATAGGAAGAGTCTTATATGTACAAATGATTTTACTCATTTTAGGATTCCTACTGTTCCGACAACACCTTAACCATAGAGAACAGCAGGTTGTATATCTAATGGAATGAAAAAAACATTTTTTTATATGATGTTGTAAAAACTGTTAAAAACATATTATTTTACCTACTGCTTAACAAAATCTGGACTCTGTCTTTAAATCTCAAATCATAGAGAATAATTTTTGTTCTTCACTCAATAGCTTTGAATTAATTTTGTCTGAACTTTGTAAGATGTCAACTATTAATGAGACACTTCAGTTTTCAGCCTTGTTTCTAAATCTGAGGATATTTTGAATGACTGTAACTCTCTTCTTCATGTTTTTAATAAACCATAAGTGGTATGAGTACTCCTAGAATCCTTGTACATTTTAAACATTGGAAACAACATATCTTGCTTATTTTCAAATACCATTTGCCTGTTATAGCTATACTTAAGATGACTCTGTATCTTTCTTAACACAATGTAGTGAATGTTGAAATTTATAGAATATGCTTTACTGAATACATAATTTGCAGTTAAGTTTTGTGATATTTCATATGTGCATCAAGTTCAAATATATTGTCATGTGTACATTGTACAGTTTCAGAATAGTAACACCATACCAACAAAATGCATTCACACAAACACAGAGTGCAAAATATAATTAAAATATAACAACACGTAGAGTATTTTTTTTATTTTGACTATTTAGTAGCCATATGACTTGTGGATAAAAAATGTCTGTGAATGTACTTATGCAAGTGCAAATGTTCCTGTACTGTATGTCAAAAGGGTGGAGTGCAGGATGGCTGAGGTCTTTTACTAAGACCTTTTTAAGGCAGCGTGTCCTCAACACAAAACAGATGATTCTGTTCCAACTTAACCTGTGAAGTGCTTTTACAGTGTTGAACACAGCAAGTGCCATAACAGGATGTTATGTAGCCAGTGACAATTAGCTCCATTATTCATCTGTAGAATTTAGTGAAAGCAGAGAGAGAAATGCAAGCTTTCTTGAGACATCTTAGGAAGTAAAGACACTAGTGAGTTTTCTCGACAATCGCAGAAGAGTATACAGTAATCCCTCCTCCATCACGGGGGTTGCATTCCAGAGCCACCCGCGAAATAAGAAAATCCGCGAAGTAGAAACCATATGTTTATATGGTTATTTTTAGATTGTCATGCTTGGGTCACAGATTTGCGCAGAAACACAGGAGGTTGTAGAGAGACAGGAACGTTATTCAAACACTGCAAACAAACATTTGTCTCTTTTTCAAAAGTTTAAACTGTGCTCCATGACAAGACAGAGATGACAGTTCCGTCTTACAATTAAAAGAATGCAAACATATCTTCCTCTTCAAAGGAGTGCATGTCAGGAGCACAGAATGTCACATAGATAGAGAAAACAATCTCTAGCAAACAAATCAATAGGGCTGTTTGGCTTAAGTATGCGAAGCACCGCGGCACAAAGCTGTTGAAGGCGGCAGCTCACACCCCCTCTGTCAGGAGCAGGGAGAGAGAGAGAGACAGAGTTTGTTTTTCAGTCAAAAATCAATACGTGCCCTTCGAGCTTTTAAGTATGCGAAGCACTGTGCAGCATGTCGTTTCAGGAAGCACCTGCACAAAAGATAGCAACGTAAAGATAATCTTTCAGCATTTTTAGACGAGCGTCCGTCCGTATCGTCTAGGTGTGCGAACAGCCCCCCTGCTCAATCCCCATACGTCAGGATCAGAGAAAGTCTGCGCAAGAGAGAGATAGAGAAAAGTAAGCAATCTAGCTTCTCAGCCATCTGCCAATAGCGTCCCTTGTATGAAATCAATTGGGCAAACCAACTGAGGAAGCATGTACCAGAAATTAAAAGACCCATTGTCCGCAGAAATCCGCGAACCAGCAAAAAATCCGCGATATATATTTAAATATGCTTACATATAAAATCCGCGATGGAGTGAAGCCGCGAAAGGCGAAGCGCGATATAGCGAGGGATCACTGTAGTGCCCATTTTTGTTCTTCAGTGATGATCACGGAAAGAAATTTAAAACTGCTCACCTTTACAACAATATCCTCTTCAATGTTGATGGGAGTGTGGTCTCCTTTCTTCTTTCTGAAGTGTATAACCAACTTTTTAGTTTTATTGACATTAGAGTAGGATTGTTGTGCTGGGCCCCTCTGGAGGCTGTCTTATCATTGTTAGTGATCTTGCTTATGATGGTACTGTACTATCATTACCAAATGTAACGTTGGAGTTGGAGTTATGTCAGCCAAAAAGTCATAGAGGAACAAGAAGTACAAATGGAGGAGTGCTTGGGGAGGAGGTCAGTGCAGAGGATATTAAATTGCCAGTTCTCACATGCTGAGGTCTGTTAGTTAGGAAGTCCAAAATCCAGTTTGCGAGGGTGAAAATAAGTCTTAAATCGAGGAGATGCCAGTCAGCTTTGTTGGTGGAGCAGTGTTAGATACTGATCTGTAGTCCATAAATAGAACTCTGACATTTAAATTTGTATTATCCTGATGTGCCTGGAAAGCAAAAAGTGCTGGGGATATGGCATTCTCTGCGGATCAGTTCAGAACATATGCAAATTGGAATATTGTGTTTAATTTCTCCAGAACCAATCTCTCAAAGCATATCATTGCTACTGAAAAGAGTGCCACCAGTCTGTACTCACTCAGGCAGTCCACTTTTGCTTTTTTAGGTATACTGTAATTGTACTTCTGAAGCAGTAGGGGACCACATATTGGCTCAGTGAAATATTATACATGCCAGTCACTTACCGGTAGTTGCTACAAGTTTTTTTTTAAACTATTCCAGACTGGATACCTTTTGATCATTAACTTGTTTAAAAGTCTCTCTTATGTCACGGACAGAAAAAGAGAAATCATTTCATACTTCAGACATTTGAATGCTCAGCTGTGGGGGATACTGCATTTTATCAGAGAGAGAGAATGTAGGTGAGATTGGTTTAGCCTTGATTGTGTTACCTGTAAGCATCTCTAAACCCTTCCAGAGTTCAGTGAACCATTACTACTGCTATACTTTGTCTCCCATTTATCCCTGTACTGATGTTTACCCACTTTAACTTCTATTCTTGTAGGTTAATAGACTACAAAAACGGCATCCAATTCTTTCCTTCTCCCCAATTCCTTTCCATTCTTGATTAAAAATATACTAGCAATTTCTCTAAATGAGTGAAAAACAATATGTAGCTATTAGTCCTGACTTCTTTCCTTCTTAATACTGTCGTAGTCACTGTGAGTTACAGAGACTACTAGAGGTATGGAAAGGCAGTCGTATATTTTTTTACTGTGCAGCTGCTTACTCTTACAAGTAGCTTCCATTTATTTGGCACAGATCAACAGGTCAGATTGCAAATTTATTTTCTTCCTTTCTCTCTCTCTCTGTTTTAAGGTCCATCCTTGCCTTCAGCCTCTAAGCCATTTGTGATGTAAATACTGTAGTATGTGTAGGATCCCCTTTTACATGTTTTGTTTCTGGATGAGGCTAGTACTTCAGTGGTGCTCCTTCACTGTGGAGAGAACACACACACACCCCTTGTTTCCTGTAACAAAACCTCCGCCCATATGATAATATATACAAATTTTAAAAAATGCTGTTTTTACATTCGCTTTCTGAGCCTTTTTTCATTGTGTAGGGTGTTTGGGAGCTACAGTACATTAGAAGCAGTTTAGGAGTCATCTCTAGATAGGATGCTAGTTCATTACAGAAGATATATACAGTAGGTATATAATCACACTTCAGTCCCAATTTAGAGACAGCCAATAACCTAACACGGGCTAATTAGTTATGAGAAAGAAAAGCACAGAAACTAGGACATAAAGTCGTAGCCCTAATTATTGGTCCATTGGACACCCAAGTATTTTTTTTAATAAGTAAGGGTGGTTCCTGCCTTTTTCCTGACACTGTCTTGAGCAGGTCTCCCCTCCCCTCCCACATATTTGATTAGACAGCTTTGAAAAATGGTTGTTATGATTTTATTTGTTTTAATCTGTGTCTACAGGACACAAACAACACATTTGCTAAGGCTTCTTCTTTACATATTTGTCTTCTTTTATTCCTTCTAGCAATATTACTGTCTAAAACTGAGTCTTAAATACTCTTGTAAATAGCAGGTAGAATGTAACAATTCTGGTTACAGTTTTCTTTAACATCTCTTCAATAATAAAGCATGACTGGTGTCATCATAGCCATATGGTCTTTCAAAGTGAGATCTGAGTTTACACCTTTTAGAGTAGAAGAGATGTAGCTGAAGTTTGCTAAAACTGACAATGTGCAATTCTTGTCTGACAAGAATGCTATAAATTTAAAAAGTTATTTTTAGTATTTACATTAGATAATGAAAAAAGCACAAGACTTTTCATCTTTGTACAGGTTTTTATGTTTGCTGAATATAAATTGTAGAAAGACGAACTCAAAGCATGCCTGTTCTTAATTAATTTTAGAAAGTTTTAAAGTATTTAGTCATTGTCTGCTCTTTGTAATAGTTGTTAATTTTTGAAAATATAGGTACAAATTAATTACTTACCATTTTATGTAGAAATTAGGCCTATGCACGCTGTTTTCCACTGAAATGTTTATAATACATAATTATTCTAATTCAAATGAGAAATGGGTACAAATTACTTACTTAATTTTTCATGCAGAAATTGGGCCAATATGTATCATTTTCCATTGAAATAAAATGTTTATAATACATAATTATTTTAATCCATATAAATAAATATAATTTCAACTTTTATATTAAACTCTTTGATTAGCCAGACCTCGATGTGTCAAACAAAATGCATTACTGACTTTGCTGTTTTGCCATTTTGTACATTCCAGTACACAACTTACAATGTGGATCCACATCGATACCCACTATACCCCTTCACACTTTGTGACTTCTGAGAGCAATTTGCTGTCACAGACTTCATTACATAATATAAGCATAATGGTGGCAGTCATACTATGCTCCTGTGACTGCCTAGTTTGATATTGTCTTAGGTTGTATGGGCAAATTTGTGTGTGTGCAAAACCTGACAACGAATGGGTGCTCACAGGAAGTTCAATGCATATAAAGAAGCCAAGTGGAAGAAGGAACGCAGGTGTCATAGACTCTCCAAACAAAAGAAACACTCATAAGTCTGATGCTTTGTATTTGTTGTCACATGTGTGACAGGTGTCTGGTCACACTTACAGGTATTCTAACTTAGACACCGTTAAAATTTTTTCGACTACGCCACCCATTTTTATTAAGAGACTGGGAACTCTTGAAATTTACCGATAGCACACAGGTTTCTTTAAATTGGGCAGTGAGTAAACACACAATGAAAGACACAACAGTAATTTCAGGAAAAGCAACAGTAACTTCTTTTACACAAGACAATATAAAGTACATTAATAATATAAACGAACCTAAAAAAATCTAACAATATCAGGAACAAAATTCCCTTTTTAAAAGGAAAGCACACAATCCACACTCTAAAACTTGGTTAAAAACATGAAGTGGAAGATACAACCTTTAGTGATGCAGAGTCCAGTTTGCGCACTGTGTTACCCCAACAACCGAACAGTCGTTTCCCAACAGAAGTTTTGTCAAATTGTGGAATCCCTGTCAGCATCTCTTCGTTGTTCTTTTTTTCTACTCTGAGCTCCTTGTGTTGCTGCGACCTAGGCATGCCTCACTTCTCGTCTACCAGCTTTGCTTGGTCCTTCCATGCGGCTTCCCTCTCTCGCTGGACCCACAGCCGTCTTCTTGTGGAGCTGTCCCTTCCTCCCTGGAGGTAAGTGTTGCCGTCCTTGTGACTCATGTCGTACCAGCCATGTACCCTTGTCTGCCCTGCGGGCCCCTGTGCTCTGTGCGAGTGTCTTGGCAGCGTTCTCAGTGGACCATCCCTCACACTGCCTTCTCCTGCCCAGAAGTTTAAATGTCCTTCAGTTCCTGCCTAGATCAACAGGATGATGGATTAAATAATGGCACATCCAAATTTCCTGGGTTTAACAAATAGCATAAACACAAGTTAACAAAACATATTGTTACCAACAATCAATGAGTACACATATGCTGATTAGAAACCAATATTCTAAGACATGTTCATTTCTAAGTCAGGTAAATGCAAACATTTTCCAAGGAAGGAGCAGTTCTTTTATCACAATTTTGTATTGTTTGTATATTTAAGCAGTTAAAACTTCAAAGCAGCAATTCTTTTGCAAGACAGAAAATACTTATATCCTGTAGACAGCCATAACAATAATCAGTAACAGGATTACCCAGGAAATTTGCCTTTTAACTTCTCACTCCAGCCCCAACAGTGGGTGCCTATTGCCCCTTCATCTAATGTGTTTTAAATGTAATATTTACATGTTTCTTTGACTAAGAGAGAAACAAAACCACCCAGTGTACAAAAAATGTCCCCCTCTGACACATGACATAATTGAAAATGGAAAATGAAAAGGGACATGATTGTAACTAGAACTTGTCATATCTGGAAAGCCCTTGTATGGGCGCTGGAGGAGTCAGGCAGCATGTCAATTCGCTGTCAGCATGCAGTAAGCTAGTGATACTGTGCACAAAATTCATCATGGAGTTGTGTAATTTCTCATACGCTATAATTCCTAGTCATGTAATCTGAAATCCTTAAGGCGACAAGGTCCATCAACTGCAGTTGTTAAGTTTGACATCCTTTTAGAGTAAATGTTGTGAATGTTCAGTCAGCTTAAAGCATTATTGTTCCAATCTACAGAACTTAATTTCCTCTTCAAAGAGGAGGAAATTACCATAAATCCTTCTTTCATTTTTATACTGTTTATTCATTATTATTTTCTGAATAAGTATTTTTGAATTATTTAATGATGTTTCATTTGAAAGAATATAGATGTATTATGATTTTAATTATAAAATGTAATTTTAATATGATCATTTTGTTTTAATTTGTGCCCAACAAGTAAAACTTTTACTGTGCACATATGGTATTATTAATATACATTCAGCTCTCCGTATCCACAGGGGTTTTGATTCTAGGACCACCTGTGGATGCTCAAGTCATACCCTCCCATATACTTTAAAACATTTCTAGATTATTTATACCTAATACAATGTAAATACTATGGAAATACTTTTTATACTGTACTGTTTAGGGTTTAATGACTTTGGCAAGCAACATGCCACTTTTCAGAAGATTTAAGATTTTTATTTTCTCACTGAGAGATAGCACTTTATGCTCTTTCTTAGCCTTTGAGGAATTGCTTTTACCACTTAATTGTTTTGTAGGAGTAATTTTTTCACAGAAATAAAGAGTACACATAATGTGATTGCCACTGTGCATGCATGTGTCCATGTCAATAATTATTGTTTTGTCAGTTGAAACTTTAATATTTAATTTACAGTATACTAATTACCTACATGCAGTCTGCATACAGTATGTCTAAGATGTTTGTAGCCTGGACAGCTGTTTGCATTTGTGCATATAGATAACCTTACCTGCGTTTAAAGTCAGTGCCCTAGCTAGGCATCTGTGGGCTAATGGACAGACTCACTTTGATTGGCATGTGTAAGGGGGGGGCTCAATGGTTTAATGCCATCTAATTTCAGTTTAACCTTATGGTAAGGATTTTGTAGTCTTCTTTGTTTGAGTGTTTTTATTTCCTGGAATGTGCATATGTATTTTGTGTTTTGTTAAAGAGCTGCAGTATTGCAGGGAGTGTAAATTTGGAAATCATTTTGCATATTGGTGATTAGTAGTGCTCAGAAGCTGAAGTAGGATAGGTGAGTGAGAAAGATCTTTTCTTTTATAAAGGTGGTGATTGCTGGAGAATGGGGTCGATCATTTAAAAGAGTAGAGCTTGCCAACTGAAGAGCAGTGTGGTGGTTCAGCAATAGGCTACCATAAAGAACAGATCACTTAATTTGTGTCAATTCAGTCTAGTGTCGACATGTGTCAAATTCAAGTGTTGCTTTTCTGAAGTTTCTGGATTTTTTTTTTTACTTTCTTGTATACAAAGTATAGGGAAAGTATTCTAATCATCCAAAGATTCGATGTGGAGATTTAGATGAATCTCGACGTTTTAGACCTCCCTGACTTTCTCGTATATGAAGTGCAGGGAAAGTATTGGAATACTCCAAAATTCCATTTCGGGATTTTGATGAATCTCGATGTTTTAGACCGCCGAGTTACAAAATACCATTTTTGGAATTACAGTATGTCTGTGTGTCTGTTTGGGTGTGTGTGTGTGTGTAAACATGATAACTTGAGTACACTTTCACTTAGGTCAACCAAATTTTACATACAAGTATTAGGTACAAAACGTAAATTTCTATCAACTTTTGGGCTATTTCCATTAGATACTTTATTAATCCCAAGGGGAAATTCATTAACTGGAAGTGGTACTTTACCTTTTTTTATACAGCTGCAGAGTCCGATTTATTCAACTTTACTTTTATAATAATTGTTCAATATATTATTAATTTGATTAGATTTGTTGTTGATGGTTCTTTAATACAGGGATGTCGAACTCCGGTCCTGGAGGGCCGCAGTGGCTGCAGGCTTTCATTCTAACCATGTTCTTAATTAGTGACCAGTTTTTGCTGCTAATTAACTTTTTTCTTTAGTTTTAATTAACTTGATTCAGGCCCCTTAGTTGTTTCTTTTTCCTTAATTAGCAACCAAACAATAACGAGACACAAAACAAGCCACCATATGACCAGGGGGGTATTTTCCGTACATCGCATAAATCATCCGAGATCAAATGCCTCATCTTGGATGAGTTAATGCCGGTGAAACTCATCCGGGATAGGTCGGTTTTTCAAACGCAGCCGTGTAGTAGATTAGTCTAGCTGGATCTAATCATCCGAGATGAATGTGCACGCCCGCGCTGATTGAAAAGCCCATATATATTGAGTCTGGAAAACATGATCAGCAAGTCTTTGATAGGCTGTAACAAAATGACGAAAGAACGGACGCATTTTTTTTTCACACAAGAGGAGCAAGACCTTTCATTCAAAGGACATGAAGAATTTCAAGATTTAATATGCACAAGGGGTAACACTGCAAAAGCAGCCCAAACCAGAAAAGACGGCTGGCAAAAAGTGGCCAACAAATTAAGTGTGTGTGCATTGTACTTACTGAAAGCAGCGTTTCATTTCCTATGTGTCAGATTAATTATTATTTAATATGTCATAATTCCAGATCAAACGTCAGCACTTTAACAGGAACAGGTTAAAGTGAAGTACAAGAATATACTGCAAACTGGTAAATATTGGTAATCCCTCCTCCATCGTGGGGGTTGCGTTCCAGAGCCACCCGCGAAATAAGAAAATCCGCGAAGTAGAAACCATGTTTATATGGTTATTTTTATATATTTTAAGCCCTTATAAACTCTCCCACACTATTATAAACATTTCACGCACAATTATACAGCATAAACCCTTTGTATTCTCTTAGATATTAGGTAAGATTCGTTGAAATTATGTATGTAAACACAGTTTACATACAGTAAAACCTAAATATTATTTTAAAGATATCAAGCATCTCCGATATCACATATGTTACAGCCATTACGACAGACAGGCCACCAGCAAATACGTACAATGCAAGAAAAATTGTATACAGTAAAATGTGTGTACAGTGACACTAAACTATGTACATGTAATAAGTACTGTATGTAAATAATTAATTATGGTTACTCACCAACAATGACACGACGACTTGTCCGATAACGATGAGTTTAATTTTACTGCACAACAAAGGATAGCATTACAGCTCTTCTAAAGGAGCCTCTTCAGGCGACTGTTTAGCACCGCCGTTGTTCTTCTTCCATCACTCTTCAATCCAAATCCCTAAAGCAGATTCCATACAGACTACTGCCTTATCACGTCCACTTGCAACTCGTTTTGCACCCTGGTTAAAGGACACTGCGGCCGTAGATCGTATATGCTTTTCCTCCTTTTTAAATAAAAAGAATCGTGGACTCATTTATGCTGTAATGGTGTCCTGCAGTGGTGTAGCTGTTTCCTTCCTTCAACATATCCAAAACTTTTACCTTTTCTGCAATCATTTGCATCTTCTGTTGGCGCTTGGGCACGTTAATGCTGAATGAGTGAGATTAGACTTCCTGGTTAATGCAGCACTCCGTCGCTGAGCCAATCAGCAGCACACAGGAACTTAACCGTGTGCTCTGATTGGGTAGCTTCTTAGCCATCCGCCAATAGCGTCCCTTGTTTGAATTCAAATGCGTCCCTTGTTTGAATTCAAATGGGCAAATCAACTGTGGAAGCACACGTACTGTAGACCGCAGACATCCGCGAAGCAGTGAAAAATCCGCGATATATATTCACATTAAAATCCGCGATGGAGTGAAGCTGCGAAAGACGAAGCGCGATATAGCGAGGGATCACTGTATAACTATTTAAAGAACTGATGACATAAAGAATCATATATAATGTAAAGAACATTAATTTTAAAGCTAATAAGAAGGCAGACAAGCAAAAAACAGGTGGAGGTCCATGTGGTCCAGACCTAACCCCTGCAGAAGAGTTGGCTCTCCAGCAAAATGCCCATCGCCCTGTTTCTG
Organism: Erpetoichthys calabaricus; assembly: GCF_900747795.2. NCBI lineage: Eukaryota > Metazoa > Chordata > Cladistia > Polypteriformes > Polypteridae > Erpetoichthys > Erpetoichthys calabaricus. Next base: position 74,966,259 of record NC_041397.2, on the reverse strand, counting down.
AGGGCATTCCACGGGGAAGCTCCTCCTCAGAACCAGTGGCAGGATGCAGTGGTCACTTCATTTCAGGTAAAGGATGGTCATTGCATATATTTGTCCTCAATGCGTGCCATAGGTATGTTCCATATAGCCCTTTTTTTTTGTTGAGTCAGTTGCAGGAAATGTCATATCCCTAGAACCTGTGTCTGACCAACGAGATATTGACGAAGGTCAAATATTTGATGAAGACACTGTGTCTGATTATTCGGATCTGCGTACAATCCAGTGCCCCAATCACATTTGGAAATCCTGGGTAATGAGAATGTTAGGTGTTTTTACCTGTGTATTACCAACCTGCAATGGCATGAAATGCCTTTTTTATTGTCTGCACACGCAGGTGTCCAGGAAACACTATGAAAACCCGAAGGAAATATTTCAGAGCCAAACAGACTTTACGAATTGCCTGGCAAACTGCACTTTTAGATAGATTTTCCGCATCGCCTACAATATATAAAAAAGTGCCGCTTGCAAAAAACCTCAAAGCAATGCATATTGTCTGTGTGGTTGTGAGAACCCGACTTCTCCGAGTTTGACTTCGAATTTAAGGTGCTAATAAATCTTTGAGGTACAATATCCCCCCCCCCCCCAGCTAAAGCAGTATCTTTCGTAAAGAATTGCCTCCGCGAGCAAAACCCTCTCTATATGAAATTCTCTTCTTATAATTTGTGCACCGATATCAACTGGTCGCTCATTCATGAACGGTGAAGTCATGACTGAATGAATTCCATGCACGGACACTGTGTGAGCTAATCCTTGTTTACGTAGAACAAACCTGCTCCGAGCAGGTTTGAGGATTTGAATGTGTTGCTATGACAACACATCCAGCAAGAGTTTCGAAAAACCGACAGATCCAGGATCATGCCAAATAGTCAACAATTACATCCGGCTAAATGAGTAATCTATGTACGAAAAATACCCCTAGCTCACCTGTGCCCATCACACAATATCTGAAAATAAATAAAGGTGAAGGTCTCGGTGAGGTTGATCTCTCAGGTCACCAAAATATCTTGATGGTGTTCTTGGAAAGAACAGAAAATCAACAGTTTTAGAAATGTCTGCTATGGCAGAATGAGAGAAGCAACAGGCCAAGGAATTAAATAACGGGTTTAATTAACAGCAAGACTCATTAGGAAATTGGTTGAAGTTTGAAGACCCAATTTAGCTGGTCACCCGTTGGCTTGTTTCACGTCTCATTACTGTTAGGCTGTCATTTAATGAAGAAAGGAATAAATTCAGAGAACCGAATCCTTAACAACAGGGCTACTAAATTGAAGGGCAAAGAAATTAATTAGTAGTGAATACTGGTCACTGATTAGGAAAATGGTCAGAATGAAAACATGCAGCCACTGCGGCCCTCCAGGCCTGGAGTTTGACACCCCTGCTGTAATGTACATATTATAAAAATATAATCATTGTCTTGCGGTTTACTTCTCAAATATCCATTCCCATATCTGTGTATACAAGAAAGTCTAGGGGAGACCACTCCCAGTTTTTTATTTATGTTTTTTTCAATCCCAGGTTTGTTGACTCCATTGATGTGGAATCCATGGATATGGCCGATTGTAGAACTTTTACTCCTTGCAATTTTGCATAAACTCTTATCAAAAAATCTCATTTGTTGTAGACATTAAAATAAAAACTGAATAACATTACTTTTATATTAATCACTTGGACTCTGCTTTTTTATGTGCTAAAGAGCAATAAGAAGTACAGTTCTTACTGGTTTAATGAAATTGTTGTGTAAAGGTTGTTTGAGCCTAAAAAATGTTCAACAAAATATCAATGTCCAATTTTTGATGACACTCTATATAATTGTGTGTGCAGTGTGTGCAAGAACTACAATAAGACACTTTACACTGCACTTAACTATCTAACTATCAGTCACAAATTGTTTGATCTATTAACAATGTGAAAAGATTCTATATACTATGGTAGAAAGTAAATACCATATCTATTATTTTAGTAATATTCTGTTCACTTTTGTACAAGTCTGGCCAGTAGCACATTCACTCAGAGTTAAATCTGATACATGCTGATACATCCTAGTAAGGGACCAACCCTGTACATGACACCATTAGAAAACACTGACTCAAGCAGGGACATCTTCACTTGCACGTTGTTGTTTAGTTTTCCATCCAAGTGCCTAGTGTATCCAGCAGGGGGTGTCAGCTCCCTTGTTGGAATGAGTTCTTTTATGATTGTGGCGTGTTACATAACCCAAATCTATATAGATATAATATGAAAAGGCGATACCCCTCCCTTAGTGATACGGCGGTAAGAAATCACATAAATAAATAGCTTTCTTTAGTGACGGCTTACGCTGCATAACAGATGATGGAAGCCAATGGCAAGAACCCAGTTCGGGAGTGGGGGCTCGATGTGTAGAGTCTACCATTTGTGCCGCTATGTTGGAAGGATTTTCAGGATCAGATGATGTTATCTCCCATCCGTCCGTCGGCTTCAAAGGTGTGCCAGGCAATGTTCCTTATGCTTTATACTCTTTCTTCATGTGCAAGCTCCCACTTAGGTGAATCATGCCATTCCAAACAAGGCAAAAATCAAATACAATTTCATGCTGAGTTTGACACACAGAAGTAGCAGTCTTTTATGTGTCTTGTCTTATGCTTTGCCTAGCAGTTCTAAATGATGAGCCACTGTGCTAAATCAGGCTCTGAGCATGTGAGTAGAAAGAAAAGTAGATTTATAAAATATATTTGTACAGAAGACAGTGACATATTAAACTTATGTTCTGATTACACCTTGAGAAAAAGCAGTTTAAACTGCAAACTGGACAAAGCAGTTCTTAGAGCTATGAGACAGCAATACTAACCACTGCACCACTTTGCTCCTCCTCCCCGGTAAAGTAGAACATAATTTCTCCTGCTTTAGTAATGTCAAAGTGGCAGATTCATGCACAATAATAACTGCGGATGTATTATTGACCAATGAGAAGTTATTATTAGCAGCAGAGATATGATGTCTTAATGTTTGCATTTTATTTATCATACATTACTGATTAATACAACATAGGTCCACTTATAGCTACTATGTGTCAGATTTCTTTTATTTATTGCTTGTTCATTTTTTAATATGTTTAGTGCTAGATCTAGATCTGTGAGAGTATGTCTGTTCTAAACAAACAACAATTTGTACCTTTTTTATTGAGTGATTTTATTGATCTAAGTTATGTACGTGAAAAATGAAGCAGTCAGTAACAATGCAGTAAGAAAAGGCGGAAAAAAATCTTGGTTGGAGAAAAAATAAGGTTTTAAAGAAAGAGACTAGACTTAAAATATTAAGCATTAGTTTTAGCAAGCTGTAGGGTGAGCCAAGGTGGAATATACTGTAATAAAAAAAATATATTAAGCATCATTGATGGCAGAGGTGTTTGAGAAGGACTTCAGATAATTGCTGACTACAAAGTCAAACATACTATGTCTAGTGATGATCCCTCAGTTTCAGAAAAGGGTACACAGATCAGTGGTATGTGCAATGTCCCTAAGGGTTTCATGTCATTCTTCAGAAATCTGAATCATCAAATACATATGTTTAGATCTTCTTTATTGCAGCTTTTCCTTCAATACAATTATCCCTCTAAAACCTTCTGATCAACTGACAGACATGGGTGTCAAACAACCTTTGAGTGATATACTATTTAAATATTTTCCTGACAAGAAGAAAATGGTGAAGAAGAAGGTTAACATCTTTAAGCCTTTCACTTTGAGAATGGGTTTGCATCTTATCACCATCACTTTACTTGCTATACAAGAACAGTGGCATTTAGCAGATTCTGTATACTGTAGAATGGTCAAGTGTGCTTTTGATGTTTCTCTTGTGGGTCTCACCACCAGTTAACATGAATATATAAGCAGGAACGAGATAACTGAAATTCTGGAATTAAATATCTAGAAAACAAACAAATTACGTTCTAAAGATAGTAGAGAATTTCAGGTTTATGGGAAACACGTACTTTGTAGCACTCTGACATGGGAGGTTATCATAACTGCTAAGGCACAAGAAAGCTCACCAGAAGCTTTTATTTATGAGAACAGAAAGAAGTTAAGAGTGTTGCAGTTTCTGTGAAGTGGACACAAAGCAACTAGAGGAAGTGGAATGAATTAGTGGTTGCCACCTACTCAGACTCATTCTACCTTTCCAAAACGAAATTTTAAGCTATTATGATGTTTTCTGACTTGACTAACCATGTCCAGTGGGACCCTGCTCTCCTTTTGTCAGGTATGTGTCTTACATCAATCAAAACTAAAACTACCAGATTTCATTACACTGCGTACTCACAAACTTAACATTTGAAACTTAATCATTGTCTGTAATAATTTGACTAGCATGTGTAAATGTTTCTGTTGAACTGATTATTTGGGGATTATTTTTTTAAACTGTAGTAATTTTTTATTTATGTTTTATCAGTATGTTTCATTTATATGTTCTTCACCAAATGAAATCCCATCCAACTAATTTTCAGATGTCAGTCTTCTTCTTTTGGCTGCTCCCGTTAGGGGTTGCCACAGCGGATCATCTTCTTCCATATCTTTCTGTCCTCTGCATCTTGCTCTGTTACACCCATCACCTGCATGTCCTCTCTCACCACATCCTCTTCCCTGGCAGCTCCATCCTTAGCATCCTTCTCCCAATATACCCAGCATCTCTCCTCTGCACATGTCCAAACCAATGCAATCTTGCCTCTCTGACTTTGTCTCCCAACTTTAGCTGACCCTCTAATGTCCTCATTTCTAATCCTATCCATCCTCGTCACACCCAGTGCAAATCTTAGCATCGTTAACTCTGCTATCGCCAGCTCTACCACCTGCTTTCTGGTCAGTGCCACCGTCCCCAACCTATATAACATAGCTGGTCTCAGTACCTTCCTGTAGACCTTCCCTTTCACTTTTGCTGATACCCGTCTGTCACAAATTACTCCTGACACTCTTCTCCACCCATTCCACCCTGCCTGCACTCTCTTTTTCACCTCTCTTCCACAATCCCCATTACTCTGTACTGTTGATCCCAAGTATTTAAACTCATCCACCTCCGCCAACTCTACTCCCTGCATCGTCACCATTCCACTGACTCCCTCTCATTTACACACATGTATTCTGTCTTGTTCCTACTGACCCTCATTCCTCTCCTCTCTAGAGCATACTGTATCTCCACCTCTCCAGGGTCTCCTCAACCTGCTCCCTACTATCGCTACAGATCACAATGTCATAATCAAACATCATAGTCCACGGGGACTCCTGTCTAATCTTGTCTGTCAACCTGTCCATCACCACTGCAAATAAGAAAGGGCTCAGAGCTGATCCCTGATGTAATCCCACCTCCACGTTGAATGCATCCTTCGCTCCTATCGCAGACCTCACCACTGTCACACTTCCCTAGTACATATCCTGTACAACTCTTATGTACTTCTTTGCCACTCCCGACGTCCTTATACAATACTATAGCACCTCTCAAGGCACCCTGTCATATGCTTTCTCCAGGTCCACAAAGACGCAATGCAACTCCTTCTGGCCTTCTCTAAACTTCTCCATCAATATCCTCAGCGCAAACATTGCATCTGTGGTGCTCTTTCTTGGCATGAAAAGCCATACTGCTGCTCACTAATCATCACCTCACTTCTTAATCTAGCTTCCACTACTCTTTCCCATAACTTCATGTTGTGGCTCATCAATTTTATTCCCCTGTAGTTACTGCAGTTCTGCACATCCCCCTTATTCTTAAATATCTACACCAGTACACTTCTTCTCCATTCCTCAGGCATCCTCTCACTTTCTAAGATTCCATTAAACAATCTGGTTAAAAACTCCACTGCCATCTCTCCTAAACACCTCCATGCTTCCATAGGTATGTCATCTGGACCAACGGCCTTTCCATTTTTCATCCTCTTCATAGTTGTCCTTACTTCCTCCTTGCTAATCCATTGCACTTCCTGATTCACTACCTCCACATCATCCAACCTCTTCTCTCTCTCGTTCTCTTCATTCATCAGCCTCTCAAAGTACTCTTTCCATCTGCTCAACACACTCTCCTCCCTTGTGAGTACGTTTCCATCTTTATCCTTTATTACCCTAACCTGCTGCACATCTTTCCCAGCTCAGTCCCTATGTCTAGCCACTTGGTACAGGTCCTTTTCTCCCTCCTTAGTGTCCAACCTCTCATACAACTCATCATACGCCTTTTCTTTAGCCTTCACCACCTCTCTCTTCACCTTGCACCTTATCTCCTTGTACTCTTGTCTACTTTCTGCATCTCTCTGACTATCCCACTTCTTCTTTGCCATCATCTTCCTCTGTATACTCTCCTGTATTTCCTCATTCCACCACCAGGTTTCCTTTTCCTCCTTCCTCTTTCCAGATTTCAAGCACCCTTCTTGCTGTCACCCTTACTACATCTGCTGTAGTTTCCCAGCTGTTTGGTAACTCTTCACTGCCACCCAGTGCCTGTCTCACCTCCTCCCTAAACGTAACCTTGCAGCCTTCCTTTTTCAACTTCCACCATTTGATCCTTGGCTCTGTCCTCACTCTCTTCCTCTTCTTGATTTCCAACGTCATCCTACAGACCACCATCCTATGCTGCTTAACTACACTTTCCCCTGCCACCACTTTGCAGTCTTCAAACTCCTTCAAATCAACTCTTCTGCATAGGATGTAATCTACCTGTGTGCATCTTCCTCCACTCTTGTACGTAACCCTATGTTCCTCCCTCTTCTTAAAATACGTATTCGCCACAGCCATGTCAATCCTTTTGGCAAAATCTACTATCCTCTGACCTTCTTCATTCCTCTCCTTGACACAATACCTACCCATCACCTCCTTGTCGCCACTGTTCCCTTCCCCAACATGCCCATTGAAATCCGCTCCAATCACCACTTTCTGTCCCTTGGGTACACTGTTCATCACTTCATCCAACTTACTCCAAAAATCTTCTTTCTCACCCACTGCACACTCAACTTGCGGTGCATATGCGCTAATAACATTCATCATCACACCTCCAATTTCCAGCTTCATAATCATTATTCTGCCTGACACTCTTTTCACCTCCAAAACACTCTTGACATACTGTTCCTTCAGAATAACTTGTACCCTATTTTTCCTCCCATCCACACCATGATAGAACAATTTGAATCCACCTCCAATCCACCTGGCTTTACTCCCCTTCCATTTATTCTCTTGCAAGCACAATATATCAGCCTTCCTTCTCTCCATCATATCTGCTAACTCTTTCCCCTTACCAGTCATACTGCCAACATTCAAAGTTCCTCCCCTCAGTTCCACTCTCTTTACTTTCCTCCTCTCCTCCTGCCTCCGGACACGTCTCCCCCCTCTTCTTCTCCTTCTTCTTCTGTGGCCAACAGTAGCCCAATTTCCGCCAGCACCCTGCTGGCTAACAGTACTGGTGGCGGTCGTTGTTAACCCGGGGCTTAACCGATCCGGTATGGAAATTTGTATTGTTGTCCACATATTGATTTGGCAAAATTTTACATCGGAAGCCATTCCTGACATAACCCTTTCCATTTATCTGGGCTTAGGACCGGCACGAAGAAACACACTGGTTTGTGCGTCCGTTGTGGGTGAGTTAATATTGTAACATAAAAATGACCCTGAAGCGTTTTATCACCTGCTTCTCAAGTGTATTCCCCTTAATAATCACTGCTTCCCATATTATTATTTATGTAGCTGAAAATGTGATATTTTGCTGTGACAAATACTTTTCAAGTTCTCGGTTGAACATAATTAAAATGTCATAGAGTAATGAGCCCATCATCCTGGTTGAAGAACCAAAACTAGGAAGTGACTCAAGTTTTCTTTGTAGAGCTTGCACTAGAACACCTAAAATTGATTTTATTTAAGGTTCTAACCTCTCTGAGCTAATTGACAGACAATTGCATAGCAGACCTATCTGACTGTCGATGGTAAATTACACTAAAGCCATAATTTTAGTACACAACTGCCTGAAAGGCTGTTTTGTTACATTTAAATAATTAGATACAGTGACAGTATTTTAAGTATGCTGCTTTATCTGATTAAAACTCACATGTTAAAAATGATGACTGTGGTATAGAGAGATTTAAAATTTTGCATTAATTTACTTAAAATAAGACATTTAGAAGCATCAGTCTTTTAATAATCAAAATGGTGTTTCATTTAGTCTCTCTGTAACAGTTCTGCTGCTTACTTAAACTAATTTAACAGATCCGTCTATTAATGGTGATATCGGTGTGAATGATGTCACTTTTTCTCAGATACCTTGTGCTCAAGACAAAGTGAGAATGAATAAAATAGTGCAATTATGAATGATGTTAGGAATGCCACTTTTCTGTTCTTAACTAAATTTAGCGACTGAATAATTTTACCAAAAGCATATGCTGCTAAAGTAGTTTTTTTTTCCCAGAAACTATTTCTGTTCTTTGAAAAAATGTGAGATGTTAAATGTATACAGAGTCTTTTCATAGCAACATACAAATAATTAGAATCTGTTGGCATTTATGTGAAGATTTTGGTTACCTACTGTTCATGGGTTTAATTGTTCAAAATTATACAAATATTAGACACATATTTAAGGCAATGGCGAAATGCATACCAAGCTTAAATATTTTATTTCTTTCTTAAACGATTGAATTTTCACACATATATATTGCAGAACCAGATGTGGCTAACTTATTTATGACCTGGTTAAAAGAACAATAGTTAAAAAGATGTCAACAAAAAAAAGGAGTGGTGCATTAGGTTGTGCACCTGTCACCAAACTTCAGTGACGTGTGTTAATTTCTTGGATCCGTACTTTGTGTCCAGTTTGTTCACAATCCTTGTGTTTGTGTGGAATTTTTTCCAAGTCACCTCTTTACCTCCTACCTTCCAAAGGGTTGCATGGTAGGTTGATCTAAAATTCGAAATTGTCCAGGTTTGTAACTATGGCTGTGTGCACTAGTGGATACTGTTGTACACTGTCAGCCCACCTAGGGTTATCCGATACATTGAATTCCTGAAATTGAAAACTATAGTTCAGTTCAGTGCAGTTAATTGATAGGACTAGTCACTTAGTCTCATAGGGACTGGAGGCCTTTAAAAACAGCCTTTTTAAAATCTGTGTGTAAATTTTCATTAAGGTTTCTATTATTCATTAAATGTATTAATAGAATAAAAAAACACTTAAGTTATGCATGTTATTCTGCAGTAAACAATTTAATAATTTGTAGATAGCTGTCTTGATTTTTTGCCCAGCATCCATACCACCTGCACTTTCAGATCAGGTAATACACCCGAATTTAAGCATGATTGGGCCCAGCCAGTACTTTGATGGGAATTAAACTAGGAAAAGCTTAGGTTGCTTCTGGAAGAGGTGTTGGTGAGGCCAGCAGGGTGCCCTTACCTTGTGGTCTGTGTGTGGATCCCAATGCCCAAGAGCAGTGATGGGGACATTGTGTTGTATAATGTGGTGCTGTCTTTCTGATTAGAAATCACTCTCTGTGATAATAAAAGATCCCTGGGCATCTTTCAAAAAGAGTAAGGTGTTCCCCAATGTCCTCCCTAAATTGGCCACCAAGAACTGGTAATTCTGGTCCCTTAGTTATAGCCTTGTTCCTTACTGGCTAAATATCTCTCTCCTCTCTTCACCACCTAATAGCTATTGTGTGGTTAGTGTACTGGTGCAAGAATGGCTGCTGTCACATCATCCATGTGGATGCTACATGTTGGTTGTGATTTTAGTGGCTCTCATCAGTCTATTTGAAGCACTACATACATTTATTTTATTATTCTTATTATTATTAAATCTTTCTTTCTGTGTTTTTGGATAATTTGTTTTTCTATTTCATTAATTTCAAGAGGAACCAGCCTGTATTTAAAACTATAAAAGATCTGCCATCAGACTAAACTTACATTTTAATAAACTTACATGTTAATGTTAAATATGTTCACAAAAAAATGAAAATGCATGACCTTTAATAAAATATGTCAATGTCAAATATGTCAGTATTTCTGGGTTTTATCAAGGAAGCATAAATTGTATATTCAAAATCCCACAACCCAAATGAACCTTACAATAGTTCATCTAAATCCTTTCCTTTCCATGCTTTCTTTTTTTTTTTTTTTTGAATTGACTTGTAAAATATATTTTATTTTTTTAATACAACCTTGAAATTCTAAGTATTCATTCTTTCATTCTTACCACTTTTATAAAGCTTGGAATAATATAATGAAAATGTGCGACTCTACAACTAATATTTTATCAAGCAAATGCTGGGTAGAGAGAGTATGGAATTTTAATTCGGCGTAACTGATGCTGTAATTTAAAGTAGCATACTTGAAAAGTGGTTTACTTTAAAATAAGCAACACTTTGAAAAGACCTCAATATATGAAATGTTTTTAAACCTCAATGCTTTAGACATCATATAAAAGGAAAATGCTATGCAATACTGGATGCATGTGTACAAAAATTATTGTGAAGCACTGCCTTCTTCATATATCACAGCAAAATTACATACAGTATATAATGTACTGCAGTTTATTAAAAAGGACTGTTTTTTAGCATTAGTAGTAAGCAATTATTGTTAAATAAGAAACTACTTCATAATTTAATATATAGATTTGCTCAATTTTAACTTACAAATGCTGGAAAAAAATAAAACTAGGCAAAAGATACACAAAGCTATTAGAGTGAAGGCTATTGTTAAAAAAGTTTTTTATGACATGTTTAAAAAAAAATCAATGTTCTTCTTCTTTCAGTTAGGGGTTGCCACAGCGGATCATCTTCTTCCATATCTTTCTGTCCTCTGCATCTTGTTCTGTTACACCCATCACCTACATGTCCTCTCTCACCACATCCATAAACCTTCTGTTAGGCCTTCCTCATTTCCTCTTGCTTGGCAGTTCTATCCTTAGCATCAATGTTAATCTCTAAAATCCAAAATAAATGTATTTTTCATTACTTGTTATTAGACTTCCAAAATCCTGATCTTATGTTAAAAAGCAATAAAAAGTACTATTTCTAAGGTATAATCAAATATAAAATTTAATCTGCTTTAAACACAGTACAAAATCTATAATGGCTTAAGCTTCTTGTGGTGGCTGGCATTTCAGTTAAAAAAAAAAATTTCTATAAATTGAAAATATCAAACAGAAAAAATATTGTATTGAGTACACACATAATTTTGGGAGAAACTTCAGCTAATACCTCTCCCTGCCGAGGACTGGCACTGTCACCTAATACCTTCCCCTGTCATTCTGGTTCTAGGTCTGTTGATTAGCAGCAGGCTGATGAGTAATGTCACTTCTGGTTTCCGCACACCTTGCCCTCCTCATAACCAGGGTCAGTGGGCGATGCGACGAAACAAGAAGTGCAAGTGTGAGATGGACAAGGATGAGTAAAGGTTTATGTAGCATGCTGAGAAGGTCTCCTTCAAAGATGGCAAGTATAAAAATGCTTTAAAGAAGGAGCACTGGTTAAGAGGTGTTCATACATACAAATATAGAGGGAAGGCCCTGATGGTACACATAATGCAAGAGATAGCAAATATTTTTCAATTATACTATTATGACAGGTACCGTTGCTAGTAATTAAATAAATACATAAAATAGAAATAAGCAATATAAACTTATTTAGTGACACATTGAATTATTTATTCTCACAATTTTGTTATTTATTTGTTATCATATTTCACAATACATTAATTTGTGAATGTATTATTTATTTAATCTTGTCTTAAAATGTGCATGTTAAAAGGAAGATTTTTAAATCACCACTATTTTTACTGTAAATATGAAATTGTGGTAATTTAATTGCATCCATAACTCCTATTTCTAGTTGTATTCCCAGGCAGGTACAGTGCTTCATCTTAGTTGTAGAGTACTACAGTAGTATTCTATATCCTATATTACTATAGTAGTATATTTCTGCTTGATGCAAATGAATACTACTTTCAAGTTTTCCAGCTCTTGCAAATAAATAAAATAACTTCTAGGTTGGAAGAAGTAGGTTTTAGAAAATGGGGAAGTGTTAATAGTTTTATATTGGTCATTAATACAGAATACAATGAAATTCTTACTTGCATGCGCTAGTCAACATGTTTTGGTGGCATCACTTGTGAGTATAACTACCAGATCTCAAACCCTCTGTCTTCTCTTTAAATGAAAAGTCTCAGAACAATTTCAGCATTACAGAATTCCCAGATAACACACTTATTGTAACAAGGGTAGACACAAATTATAAATTCATATCCAAAATATAAAGTGATGAGAAAGTCTGTGTCATACATACTAACTAATTTCATATAGATTTATGCAAACAAAAGTTCAAACCATTATTATGAGTAATTCCATTTTGCCTGTTTGTAGAATTATCATCCACTGAAAAAAAGATAATTTCTGAAACTGAAAACAAATCATTATTATTCATCTATTGTTTCATCTTAATAGTGCTGTCAATTAGCAACTGAGTGACAAATATAATATTGAAAGTTGATATTGTATATTTTACAACATATTGTGAAGAAAAAAGGATTGTTCCAAGCACAGTTTTGAGGTACATCATAACTAACGAGGCAGTATTGTCATCAGAATTTAGCAAGAATTGATAACAATTATATTAGATATAAACTGAACCAGCTAATAGCAGGCTCAGACACTCCAACTGAATTGTCAGGCCTCTGAGTAAATTAGTAAGGTGAATAGCACTAAAATAACACTAAAATCAAGACTCACAGAAAGGGTAGTATAGCAGTATGCTATTATTAAAATATCATGTACAAGAGTAGGGAATGATATTTTCTTCATGTGATGGGGCAAAATCCCAAGTGAAAAATTGCAAATAGGCTATGCTCTTCCAAGACTTGAATTATGAGATTTCAATTTTCCTAAATCTTTTAGAAGAAATTATTTTAAAATGTGTCTGATATCTGATCTAAAACTGATTTCTTTAATAAAACGTACTGTATAAGAATGACCGCTAACCAACATGGCCTGCTGAAAGTGACTTTTACAACAGTCTGCCTGGTACTCAATCTAAAGAACAAGCAGTACATTTATTTCATTTTAGAAATCAGTTATAACAGTTCCTGTTCTGTCATTAATTTATATTTACTGGACAAAGACATACTATTAGATCTGGAAGCTTACTGCTCTCTCACTACCTCTCAATCTTCTGTTATCTTGTTTTTATTACAAAGTCATTGCTGCTAACATTAGGTGAAACACTGCCAGACGGTTTCTAATTTGTTAGGTTAGCTGGGGCTCTAAATAAAATAAAGAAGTGTTAATATTTTCATCCATCAACTCAGAGTGGTAATAAGAACAAGCCTTTTGGAGAGCTTTCTTGTGTTGTTTAATATTTTTAGTTCAATTTTGCACGTTCCGTTTACAAAGGAATTTCCAGCATTCTGATTTAAGATGGCATGTGGTGCCATTAAACCAAAATTAAACTCTTTTTCACTTTAATTATCTTTCTGTCAGAAGAAACTTTTTTTAAAATCATGTACAAGCCTCATTATTTGTCAACAGATCTATAATATTATTAGTGACCATGCTCATGTTTGAGGTTCTTAGAATGTCAGTAAATCTCTTCATTTCACTATGTGTTGTACCTGTATAACTGTGTGCATGATGAATGAAACTCTTGAATCTTGAACCTTGAAAATCTTAAAATACTGCTGTTGTAAGTCCTGCTTCTTAACTAAGCACTTCATATTGTTGCTACTAAGCCATATTGAAATAATGCCAGCTCAAATCTTTATTGCATTTTATTACATCTACCTTGCACTTTTCTCCACCTGTACCTGGTACTGTCCTTCTGTCTTTTCCTTTTGGACACACATTTGTCACCTACTGTCTTCTTTCTTGCAATATTCCTCTGTTGCCTCAAATCTTTCTTCTTTTAGACCTTTCTATGCTTCCGCTTAATCCCACTGAACACAAGTTATTTTGTTTGGGTACCCGCAGCCAAATTAACTATTGCTTCCTGGTCGAAGATACCTGAATTCATTACTCCTGACAAGTGGCAGTCCTCGTTCTGTAACTTAATACATTTGGAGTTGTCTGCAGTGTAGATTGGTGCTTCTAGGAATGTAAATGAATCCTGGTCTGCTGTTGCTCAATTGTGTAAATCTTGGTTTGTAACTCCCTGACTTTGTTTTTGTGTCAGTTATTGCCCTTGTTATTTTACCCCTTGGTTCAGGCTGGATGGAAAAGTGTGGGAGAGGGAGGTTTGGTTTCTTTTGTATTGTATGTTTGTTTATTTTTATAGTGCTGTCACTTTGTCTTTATTTAATAAAACTTTTATCACAAAAAAAGAGAAGAAGAAGCCATATTTGTATATCTTTATTTATAGAAGAAAAATGTTTTCTAACCATCAATTAATAGGATTAAGGATTTGTTGAACTTTTAAACTAACACAGATGTATTCATATGTCATAAATTTTAAGAAATAGTTTGGTTACTCTTTAAGAGTAAAACATGTAGACTACTTCTAGAAGTAAGTGTTGTGTGCTACAAAATCTCTACATTTTGGTTTATATTTCCATTATATTTTGTTCAAGACAAGACAACAGATGAACAACATTCAGGACAAATCAAAGTAGGTTTTCTTCCCTTACACCTCACTTTTAAAACAGCTGTTCCAACATAGAAAGGAAGACATGCTGGTGGCTCAATTACTTTATAACCTGGGAAAGGAAGACTGAGCCGATGCCTAAGGGTATGGATGGACATCTAATTATTTTACAGCCTGGGAAAGGAAGATCTGCCGACACCTCAGAGAATATAAAAGGTTTTATTGTTTGGGAAAACGGACAGTGAATTAATTCTTCATATTGACAGCCAGCCAATCAGAATATCTATCAATAACATCTTGCAAAACCCCCTGGTACAATAAATATGCCTCGTCTGAGGAGGAGGTAAGGAAGAATGGAGGAAGAAGAACAGACAAAGACGTCACTGGTCGTCAGAAAAGCATCATGAACATCGATTGTTAAATGAAACACATCCCTGTGACATTCATCCTTGTCATCTCTACTTTTTTTGTAAGCTTTTTCTTTATGTATTATTATTCTTGTAATAAATACCATGCTGCTTTTAACTTTCTATGCTTTGTCTTAATGTCTATAAAGTGATTGAAATAATAAGTTAGATTTCTTTGAGCACCTAGTACAGCCGGAGATTTGCCATTACATCTGTGCTGAGAGGTTTATTAAGACTGCGAGTGAGAGCTTCACTCAATAGTAGGGGACAGTACGTAAAGAAGGTATTCTTGGCTGATAAATGGCCTATAGTCAAGAGTGCTGAGTCTTTTTATGTTTGAATGTATTCTTGTAGACCAAAAGTAATATTTAGGTCTGAGATATCATTAAAACATCATATGTTGCTCGTGCTGATAATAAGTAATTCTCTTGAAGTGCTGAGTGACAGGCTGTGTTATTCCTAAAGCACCTGTGTAGTTTAAACTGCTAAAGGTTAATCAGCGTGTGTGTGTCATTCATGGGGCACTGTTGTGGTTAGGATCTGTGTGTATGTGTATAGCTATGTATGTGTGTGTTCATCTTAAAGTGCAACAGTAGACCAACCCGATAATGAACTTGACGAGTACACTTACCCATTTGGGAAAACAGGTAAAGGGTAAGTAGAGGGAAATACTACGATAATACAGTAAAGGTCACTGGGTCAAGCCCTTTGTTTCAGATTGTCAAAGTCAAAGTGAACTTTATTGTCATCTCAACCATATACAAGTATACAGATAGATGTAATTAAAAAGCTCAGGGTCCACAGTGTAACAACATGAAGTGCAAATAATAAATTAAAATTAGAATTAAAATTAAAATTTAAAATTAAAACATAAACAAAACAAGACATTGTGCAAAGACAAGACAAAGAAGTAGCAGCAATACTGACGTGTAGTTAGCAATGTGAACATTGATGCAATGTATGGTATTTCCAATCTAGATACATAAATATAGTCGATAGATATGTAATATAATAAATAAATAAATAATAGATATAGATAATACAGAAATTATCAGTGTATGTTTCACAGCAGAAGGATATCAAGAGTGTCAAAATACTTAAAGGTCAGTGTGAGATTTTCAGTTCTTTTCTACATGCACACTAGTCTTTGCAGGAAAGTGGCTTGCATGTATAAAAGTTCTGTTTTTAGAGGTGTTTGAGGCAGTGTGGAATATCCCGGGGGCAGCATAGTGTTAAGGAATCTGACAGCCTGGGGGTAAAAACTATCCTGCAGCCTGGCAGATCTGGCTTTGATGCTGCAGTATCTTCTCTTGGATGGCAGAAGTGTGAAAAGTACATGTGAGGGGTGTAAGGGGTCCTGCACAATGCTGCAGGCCTTGCGGACACTGCGTTTGTAAAATATGTCCTGTAGTGAAGGGAGAGGCACCCCAATAATGTTCTCTGCTGTCTTCACTATCCTTTGCATGTGCTTGCGATCGGATATGTTGCAGTTGCCATACCAGACTGTGATGCAGCTGGTCAGAACACTCTCAATGGTGCTTCTGTAGAACATGGTGAGGATGGAAGGGGGAAGACTTGCTCGCTTCAGCCGCCTCAGGAAGGGCAGTCTCTGCTGGACTTTCTTGATTAGTGATGAGGTGTAAGTTCCTCAGTTATGTGCACACCGAGGAACTTGGTACTCCTAACAGTCTCCACATCTAAACCGTTGATGCTGAGTGGGATGTGGGCAGGATGTGATTTTCTGAAGTCCACGATTATCTCTTTTGTCTTGTTGACATTGAGAGATAGATTGTTGCCTTCACACCATGCAGACAGCCGTTCCACCTCATCTCTGTTTGCTGTTTCATCATCCCTGCTTATCAGTCCCAATACTGTCGTATCATCCGCAAACTTGATGATGTGGTTGGTGTTGTGCGTGGCTGTGCAGTCGTGGGTCAGCAGGGTGAAGAGCAGTGGACTAAGCACGCAGCCCTGCGGCGCTCCACTGCTCAGTGTGATGTTGCTGGAAGTGTTGCCGCCCATCCAAACTGACTGGGGCCTCTCTGTCAAGAAGGCTAGGATCCAAATGCAGAGGGTGGTGTTCAGGCCCAACCTGCTCAGTTTTACAACCAGCTTTTGAGGGATGATTGTGTTGAAGGCAGAGATAAAGTCTATGAATAGCATCCTAACATATGTGTCTTTTTTATCCAGATGTGTCAGGGAGAGGTGAAGGGCAGAGCATATGGCATCCTCAGTTGACCTGTTTGAGCGGTATGCATACTGAAGAGGGTCAAGGGAGGCAGAGAGACTGGTCTTTATGTGTGACATGACTAACCTTTTAAAGCACTTCATGATAATATAATGTAATGTAAATTTAAACAATTGTAGATATCAGAACAAACAAAAGAAAGATCCCAAAAGAAAACCAGTGTCTTATATGTAAAATCAGAAAACCTGCTGCAAACTAAGCAGAGGTGTGAAGTAATGAAGTACAACTTCTTTGTTGCTTTACTTAAGTACATTTCTCAGCTACTTCATTTGAGTAAATTTCATACAAGGCTTCTTTTACTTTTAACCCACTACATTTTACGTCAAATAGTGTACTTTTCACTTCATTACTTTTTCCTGCAAGTCCTTTTTACTTGTTAAACAGCCCAAACTATTACAAATTCATAAAAGAGGGCTATCAGATGTGTTGTCAACTAAAGTTATAGCTCAGAGTTTCTCAGACAACTGCCAATAGAATTCTGCATATCATTTAAGAATTAAAACATTAAAATTGGAAATGTCAGACTGTTTTCAGGTTCTTGCAGAGTTGGACAGTGTCTCTGAAAATTCTGAGGTGGTACACAGGCACCACCTGAGGAGCCCGAACAGTCCCCAGAAAGAGAGAGGTTTTGATAGTGGGGGACTCAGTCTTTAATGGGAATGAAGCAAAGCTTTGCTCCAGAAACAGAGAGTCTCACAGGGTGTGTTGCTTTTCGTGTGGGAGACCTCCCTGGAAAGTTTCATGGGCTTCTGGCCATGTTAAAACAAATAACAATAACAGCAGCAGGAGAGATGAAAAGGAGATATAAATGCAGTCAAATGCGAGCCAGAGGGGATAAGTGGCAATTTATACTTGAGCGTCAACGTTCAATGGCATTGCCTGTGGCAGTAATAGGGTGTCTTTCATGTAAAAAAACAAAAATAAATACCATCAATCACATTCTGAGTATAATTTCAGAGTTCCATTAACATGGATATTTGCATTGCCATAATTTAGGAAAGGCAAGGAAGTAAATATTAAAGGATTTAAAAGCACAATGTGAATTGGTGTCACTCTTTGGACTTCTAATGTTAAGCTGAGCAGATAACGAAACAAGGCATGTGCTGGTTGGATGTCATCAGCAGCTACACAGTCAATGCAGAGACGAAGCAAAAGGCATGTTTAACAGAGAGTCACAGCTGTATGTAGCTTTGCTAGCCAGATAGGTACATCATTGTAGCTACTGGCTGGCCTAATGACTGGTCAAAAGCCAAACAGCCACAGGAAATATAACTAGCCAGCTTGAAAGAGTTGGACAGCTGCAAGTTCAAAGATTCATGTGGCCCGAGTGACTGGACAGGCACCTTCTGCTAGACTCATTAGATTGATGAATAAACACAAAAACAAGCTGCAGCTGCTTCTTAGGGAAATAGAGGCCTACAGAAGCAAATCAACTTAAAGCAGTCTGTGACATTTTTGTTAGTGTATGTGAGTTTACAGAAATAATTGTTTTATGCATTGGAGAATCAGTTATTGTTTCTGTGTTACTTTTAATAATTTTGGATTTATTTTTCCTGGTTTTACTTTATACTTGTGGGCTGAATCATAGAAGTCTACTATTTCGTTAGGAGAATTACTGTTTAAAATCACATTTGTTTTTTGAGGTTTTTTCTTTGCTTACAAACCTAACTTAATATATTATCTACAAAGCAATGCCAAACAACTGTGTGATTTTCAAATTTTGATTTTACCTGGAAGAATATCTGAATAATAATCCCTGCTGCTCTGGTTCTCTGAGGAAGGTGGTTATGCATATACTGTAGGTTAAAAGAGCTGAGCTATTTTCAGTGCTTTAATATTATTTATATAAACAATATATGTCAATAATGGTAATAAAAAACACAAACTTGTGCTTGGTGAAGAGAAACAAGATAAAGCATACTGTCTTAGCCAAACAAATCTATACGTCCAAGTAACTGAAAAGATAGCACATAATGTAGGGGGTATGCCCACCCCACAGATGTTCCCTTAGTCATGTCTACCGCTTTCTGTGCAAAGATTCAGCATAAACTTTTTATGTGTATTTTTTGTTTTGAGATATCTTAGTTTTGATTTAGTGCATTGTTAAAAATAATGATTACTGATTGAATCAGTCCAGACACCACAGTGAATTGAGACTCTAATGGGCTACAACACTAATACAGAACATCTTAGATTACACTATGTTAGCCTATCCTTGTGAAACCTTTTGAGAATATTTACGAGGTTTACCTTTCATTGTACAGCTTGATGCCAATAAACAGAATATAATGCTAGATAGGAACTTAATAAAAAAAAGCTGTTTTCTCAGTTCAAAAGGCATTTTATAGTGAATCAATCATAAATCGCTTTTCACTGAAAAATTGTTTTGTACTTCATGCATTTGGCTTTCAATTTC
Source organism: Erpetoichthys calabaricus (assembly GCF_900747795.2). Classification (NCBI taxonomy): domain Eukaryota; kingdom Metazoa; phylum Chordata; class Cladistia; order Polypteriformes; family Polypteridae; genus Erpetoichthys; species Erpetoichthys calabaricus. The sequence continues at coordinate 74,946,595 of NC_041397.2, read as the reverse complement.
CTTGTGCATTTAACTTCTTTTAAAAGGTAGGATCCAGCTGGCAAAGAAATGTAATTATCCTTTTTTTTTTGTTCTGGAAACCTGATTGGTCTAACAAAAAGCAAGCATATTATATTTATTAGACTTGATTCTGAATTCTTTTTACATGGAAGGCGTTAAAATTATGAGTTCAATGTGCATATGACTTCAAGTACCTGTGTCACCTTCAAAGGACATGGGGTCTAAAAGGGCTGCTATTTTGTAAGCAAAAAGGAAAAATTAACAATGTGAAAAAGAACTGCAAGGCTCTGTAAGTTCAATGTAGAATGAACTGATTCATCTTTAAAGAGTTTATTTTATTGTAATCTTATTTTCTTAAGCCAGCAATTTGAAAAATATTTTAAATATTTAGGAACCAGTTACTATGATCAGTTTTATTTAAATTGTAACTGTTGTAATCAATAAGAGATGTCCTGAAGTGAAAGAAAGCAAGAATAACCAGATGAATAAAACACACGATTTATTAAGATAAAAATTAAGATTCAAAGTAGGAATAAAACATGCAATAAAATAAAAAAGGCTCATGTCTCTGGACCACTCTATATTATTCTTGGGGTGTACGCCACACTTGCACACAATAACATCTATACAGTAATCACTTTTTTGTTCAGTTTATAAACACTGACCTTCTCCTTCTATGGTAAGCCGAGTCCACAGACAATTAAAAAGTAGCATTTATAACAGATTATCACATTCAGTTAAATAGTTATAGAAGAAAAATGACTTACCTGTTATTATAGCACTCTAGCAAGAGAGAACATGATGGCGGGGCAAAGTCGCACTGGCATTTGGTAACCCCTTCCAAGTCACTCCACTGACTTGAAGGCCTATGAGTCAGAGGGCTTCTCCGGGCTTGAACTGGCACTAGCGTGTGTCCGATGCAGCTGTTTTTATCTTCTGGCACACTTTCAAACTGAAGCTGCCCAATGGCAAAGCGCGTACAGGAAGGAAAGAGAAAAATGCTGAACCCAGAAAATAAGCATACAGAGAAAGAAAATAGGTTGAAGTTCACCGTGTAACTTACCTGTACATAGGCAAACACATAGGCAAGTGCAGGGAAAGGTGAAGGTTTGAAATAGAGACACTGCACCTGATCAGAGGAGGATGTGGGGTGTGTGCCTCAATGCTGTTTGCTATTGGGGGACTTCAGAAGACATAAATAATGACTGGCTAGGCAAAAGGCCTAACAGTATAAAACCAAAGTCCAGACCTTCAGGAGTCGTCTTTTGGCCAGTTTTCAGGCTAGAGAGAACTTTACTGCTGAGTTAGTGGAACAGAGAGAAGAGCGCTTAAGTTTGCATATGTTACTGAGGACAGTTTCATTTTTTTTTTTTATTTTATTTATTAATTTTATTGTAATCATTCCATACAAATAGATCAATTTATAACAAAAAAAAAATTGAAGATAAATCAAACCCCACCCCTGAGAAGGAGAGCTTAGCCAAAGGAGAATTGCTGAGGGCTTTTTAATAAGGCAACAATAAACAAAAGAAAGGAAGAAATATATATAGGTAGATAAAAAATGGAGAAGGGAATTAAATGTGGTAATAGTTATTTCTCTTATTCTAAAATAATATTGATTAGATCCTGCCAGGTTTTGAAAAAATTCTGTACAGATGCTCTAACTGAGAATTTGATTTTTTCCAATTTCAAATAATATAAAACATTGGTTTTCCACTGACTTATCAGAGGAAAGTTAGGATTCTTCCAATTTAACAGAATAAGTCTGCGTGCCAAAAGTGTAGTGAATGCAATCACTGTTTGCTTGTCCTTCTCCACTTCAAGTCCATCTGGAAGAACACCGAACACAGCTGTTAGTGGCTTAGGAGGGATTGTGATACCAAGGCTGTCTGAAAGGTACTTAAAAATTTTGGTCCAAAATAATGTTAGTTTGGTGCAGGCCCAAAACATGTGACCCAGTGAGGCAGGAGCTTGGTTGCAGCGTTCACAGGTTGGATCTTGCCCTGGAAACATTTTGGACAGTTTTAAGCGAGACAGATGAGTTCGATATATAATTTTTAGTTGAATAATTCTATGCTTTGCGCATATTGAGCTCGAGTGAATTCTCTGCTTTGCTATCTTCCACTCCTTTATATTGATTAAGAGATCTTCTTCCCAATGTCCTCTTGGGTCTTTGAAAGGTAGGGACTCTAATAAGATTTTATATAATGCGGAAATGGTGTTTAATTCCTCGAATTTGAGCAGTATTTTTTCCAGCATGGTGGAGGGTACGAGGTGAGGAAAATCGGGCAGTTTTTGTTTAACAAAATTTCTAATTTGAAGATAGTGAAAGAGATGTGTAGCTGGGAGGTTGAATTTGGAACGTAATTGTTCAAAAGATGCAAATATGTTGTATACATAAAGATCTCTGAGCATTTTAATTCCAAAACTTTTCCAGGTATTAAAAACTGGATATGTTTGTGAGGGTTGAAAGAGATGGTTCTCTTGCAGAGGTGCCACGGATAAAAGATTTTCCATCTTAAAATGCTTTCTAAGTTGGTTCCAAATTCTGAGTGAGTAAAGCACAATTGGGTTATTAGTTTATTTGCGATAACTTGCATTTATTGGAGGGCAGAGCAGGGAGTATAAAGAAGTACTACAGGATTTTACTTCTATTGCGAGCCAAGCCTGTGTATGTTCATTTGTTTGTGTCCAGGTTTTTATGGCTTGTATGTTTGCTGCCCAGTAATAAAACTGAAAATTAGGTAAAGCCATGCCACCTTCTGCCTGAGGTCTTTGTAGGGTTGCTCTTCGGATATGTGGGTGTTTTGAGTTCCAAATGAATGAGGTTATTGTTGAATATAATTGCTTAAAAAATGATTTATTGATATATATTGGAATGTTTTGAAATAAAAAAAGAAGTTTAGGAAGGATATTCATCTTAACAACGTTAATTCTTCCGGCTAGAGTGAGATGAAGAGTTGACCATCTATGCAAGTCTTGCTTAATTTTTTCCATACAGACGGCAAAATTTTGTTGATAAAGAGCTTTATGTTTACTTGTGATATTTACCCCTAGGTATTTAAACTGATCTGCTATGGTAAAAGGTAGGGTGTCCAATCTAATATTATATGCTTGTGAATTCACTGGAAAGAGTATACTTTTATTCAGATTAATTCTAAGACCAGATATCTTTTGAGATTCTGTTAGTGCTGTTAGAACTGCAGGCACAGTGTTTTCTGGGTCTGATATATATAAAACCAAGTCATCTGCATATAGAGAAATTTTCTGTTCCAGTCCTTCTCTGATAATCCCCTTTATCTGATAAGAATTTCGACAGTGAACCGCCAGTGGTTCAATGGCGATTGCAAACAGCAGTGGTGACAAGGGACATCCTTGTCTGGTGCCACATTCTAGCTTAAAGTAGTCTGAGCAAATGTTATTAATACAAACTGAAGCTTCTGGATTGGTATACAGTAGTTTGATCCATGCACAAGTATTTGTACCAAACCCAAATTTCTCCAATGCAGTGAAAAGGTACTTCCATTCAATCATATCAAATGCTTTTTTCTGCATCTAATGATAGTAATATCTCTGGGGTGTTTGATTTTGCTGGTGAATATATAACATTAAACAAGCGTCGGAAATTGGAAGATAGGTGTCGGCCTTTAATAAATCCAGTTTGATCCTGTGATATTATCGAGGGCAGCACTTTCTCCATCCTTCTAGCTAGAATTTTTGAGAGTATCTTAACATCATTATTCAGGAGTGAAATTGGTCTGTATGATGCACATTGTAACAAGTCCTTATTTTGTTTAGGAAAGACGGTGATTAATGCTTGACGAAATGTTTGAGGTAGTATTTGGTTGTCTCTAGCTTCTGTAAATGTTGCCAATAAGAGGGGAGCTAGCTGAGTGAAGAATTTCTTATAAAATTCTACGGGGTAACCATCAGGGCCTGCTGATTTCCTGCTTTGAAGTGACTTTATAGCATCTAGTAATTCTGTTAGCGTCAGAGGTTTATCCAGTTCCTCAGCACTTAAAGCATCTATTTGTGGTGTCTGTAATGAAACCAGAAATGCATTAGAGTGTGTGTTGTCTTCTTTGAACCCAGTAGAATATAAGGATTTATAATAATCTCTAAATGTGTGCATTATATTTTTATGGTCAATGATTTCTTCTCCATTTGTGTTGGTGATTACTGGTATTGCATTGCGAACTTCTTGTTTGTGAATTTGTTGAGCTAAAAGCTTATTAGCGTTTTCGCCATGTTCATAGTAATGATGTCTTGACTTAGAAATAAGTTGTTCAGTTTCTTTAGTTGTTAAGATGTTAAGTTCTGTATGCAGGGCCTGCCTTTTCCTGTGAAGAGCTTCACTTGGATGCCTGGCTTGTTCTTCATCTATTCTAGTAATTTCGCTTCTTAGCTCTGACACTTTCTTGGTTTCTAATTTATTTCTGTGGGAAAGATATGAAATAATCTGTCCTCTTAAGAAGGCCTTTAGAGTTTCCCAGAGTGTTCCTGCAGAAACCTCTGTGGATGTGTTTGTCTCTAGGAAGAAGCTGATTTTGGATATAAATTCTGTGCAGTTCTCGTCTGCCAATAGAAGAGGGTTAAGACGCCATCTGTGAGGTGAGTGTGAGGGGCTTAATGATTTTAGCTCCAAGACTAGGGGGGCATGGTCGGAGATAACAATTGTGTCATATTTGCATGATTTAATCGTAGGCAGGAAATTATTATCTATAAAAAAACAATCAATTCTTGAGTAGCTATAATGCACTGGTGAGTAGAACGAATATGTTCTTGAGTTTGGGTTAAGAAACCTCCAGGGGTCTGATAAGTTGTGGTCATTTAAAAACTGTGTAATTGTCTTTGCAGTGTTAGATGTTGTCCCCCCTGTCACAGGAGTCCTATTTAAGAGTGGATTTAAAACACAATTAAAGTCCCCAGCCATTATAATTTTATGAGTGTTCACATTGGGAATGGATGCAAATAGATTTTGCATGAATTCCTTATCATCGACATTGGGTGCATAAACATTTATCAAAATCATTTTACTGTTAAATAAGTTGCCCGTGACCATCACATATCTCCCTTCAGGGTCCGATACTACATCTGATGCTACAAATGGAACTGTTCTGTGTATGAGAATTCCCACCCCTCTAGTTTTCTTTATAAAGCTAGAATGGAACATTTGGCCAGTCCAGTCTTTTTGTAATCTGAACTGATCCTTGCTTAGTAAGTGGGTCTCCTGTAAAAATACTATTTTAGCATTTAAGCCTGTTAGGTGAGAGCATACTTTCTTTCTCTTGTAATTCGTGATTCAGGCCTTTAACATTCCAGCTCACAAAGTTAACTGACCCATCATGGAGACATTGATTCTGAGTTTTTAATGTCATTTTATAGTCTTAACTGGTAGTGAGGCAGTTTTAATGTTAATTTCAAAATTCCCCATGAGTTATTGCATTTTAGCCTATTGTTGCATTGATATGTATAGTTATAAGGATTAGAATAATAGATTAGATATAGCCTGCTCTCCTCCCTTAATCCCCCCACCCCCTCCCCCATTTTGCCTCCCCACATAAGGCCTTATCCCACTTCGCGATGTCCCGATCCTCTGACATACAAAGAGACAGAGCACGTCCAAAACAAAACAAACCCCACCCCGCAGCGGCGTTAGCGAATTAAAACAAAGAGATATCTATTGCAGCTGAATTCTAAATACTATCTGCCGAAAATATAATCATTAACAGTCTTTTGCTTAAAATAATCTTCAGCAATTTTAAGATATTAAGATAATAAAAGAAAGAACCCTGGGAATGATTTTAAAAAGTAGTCTAGGATAAACATAGTAAATCCTAATGTAATAGTATAAATGTAATAGTAATGTAATAGTAGAAATAGCAATAAACCAAGAGTATGATGTTAAACAGTCTACTTTAAGGTAGTAAAAAAAACCAAAAAAAAACCCCTACTTTAATTACTTCCACACTCACGTCTATAACTGTAATTAAGGCATAAACATATAATGTCCAAGTAAAGAAAAGGATGTATAATTATAATACCAGTCTCTTTATAAGTGGATCTGACAGCAGATGATAGGTCCTTCCCATGTCTTGACAGAATACGGCTCCTTATTAACTTTCAAAAAAGTGTCGGAAACAGCTTCTTTAGTTCCTTTTCAGCTTCCTCCTTGCTTGGAAATACATAATATTGGTCTTGAACTTCCACTTTCAGTTTGGCGGGATACAAGAGGCTGTATTTGATATCGGCTTTCTGTAGCAACTTTTTAATGTTAAAGTAGGCTGCACGTTTTGCAGCTGTTAATGGTGAGAAGTCGGGGAAAATACGAATAAGATTATTTTCAAATATAATCTCTTGCTTGTGTCTGAGAAGTGCCATCACATCAAGCTTACATCGTAACCGCTCGAAGCGGACAATAAAAGACCTAGATTTAAAGATGCTTGATCTGTATATGCGATAAGCTGGTGCAATCTCAGTGTCGAGTTTAAAATCATCTCCAATTATTTTAGAGAGTAATTCTACTGCAAATTTCACTGGGCTTGAGCTTTCTCGTTTCTCAGGTATATCCTCAATTCTTATATTATTTCTTCTGCATCCATCTTCCAGGGCTGCAAGTCTGTCTCCGAGTTTTTTGCATTCGGAATTCTCAGCTGTAGCGTATTCATCGGCGTTAGACGCCAATTGTTCCGCTGTCTCAACTCGAGCCGTGAATGCCTGCTTAACGTCATCCAGCTGATCTGTAACGTCATTAATCTGGTCGGCAAGCATTTTCAGTTTTGGAGCTGTTTTCTTCAATGTGTTCCTCTAATTTCTCCAACATGCCTTTAAAGTTCACGTCAAAACGTTTAAATAGACGCGTTTCCCGGTCTTTGTTATCCTTTTTAAGCTCGATGCTATCCTTCTTAAGCTTGTTCTTAAGCTCAATGTTAGCCTTCTTAAGGTCATTCTTGTTATCCTTCTTAAGCTCATTTGTGGCCGTAGCCATGGCGGCGGCCAGTGTAGCAATCATCTGTTTCAGTTCGGACAGTTCGCTTCGGATTTCGTGCTCCGCGAGTGGAAATGCAGCTTCTGTTTACAGCAGGTGCTGCGGGCTCGCGATGAGTAGATGAGAGCACATCCTGCAGGGCCTTTTCTAGTCTTGGATGATCCTCAGAAATCGGCAATCCATCGCGACGTGTATCACTTGCACCTTCACTCCTATCTTCACTCTCGACTGGAGACGATACAATGGAGCAGGGTCCTAGGAAATCTGCGCATTAGTCTGCCTGTTCCAGGTCAGTCTCCGAGAGGCCATACCTTGCACTCGGGCCGGATGTCTGTCCAGACTTTGAAGCAGCTTTAACTTTCTTTTCCGGTTCTTTCTAACTTTTCTTCTTGTTACTCATGCTTGTATATTGTAGTGGAAGTTCCTTGGTCGGGTTAAATACAGGATACCTCAAAATAATATGAAATTCGTGGGAAAATAAAGCCGCTTCTAGCGGAGCTCTGCTTCAGACGTTCATCTCCTATAACGGATGAGACCAAATCCCTAATTCTGATTATTCTTGGGTGGAAGTAATCTATGTTTGGGGGTGCTAATTTTTTCATTATTGTCCTTGTGCATAATGTTTCACTTTTTGTTTTTAATTATTTTTTTGTCTGTTGTTGTTTATTTTTGTTGGATTTTTTTTTTATCACTTTTTGCTTTGGAGTCTCTATAATTATACTACATAGCATCTGCACATATTTTCCTTGTTTTTGTTAATGATATTACTGTAAATAATTATTGGCACATCTAGACAAAAAGAAAATTCTGTTTTTGAAACAATCATCATTGCCTGTCTTTCAGTTCTCCCATCCTCTGGTGTTCAGTTACGGCTCCTGGTGCCCAGAGGCAGAAACTGTGCAACCATGCACTTACACAGAGCACCACACCTCCAACTCCATTGGCAAAACTTGACTCCTTATTCTATGCTTTCCATAACACCAGACACAGGAGTTTTAAAATCCTGGCCCACAACCAGTGGCTGCTCGTAGCTAGAATTAGTGGGGGTGCTGCTCCAGAAAATTTTCAGCCTTTGTTTTAAATTTGTGTAAAAGGAAACAAACATGTTTAAAAAGAATATTTATTCAGAAACTGAAAAAAAATTTATCAAATACAATAGCTGGAAGCATGATAATAATCTAATTCTACACTTTATCACATTCAAGAATATGGTACACGGTTTTTAAGCACAACACACGCAGAGTAATAAAAAAAACACTACCTTTCACCAGCACGCCAGGGTCGGCACTGCGGGAGCAACAGTGCTCTCTCTCCCTTGCAGCCTCGCGTGCAGCTTCCTATATGCGCATGCGCACAACAGCCAAACACCACGCCACTGGAACTGTGAAGCGCACAGTTCCATACAAAAATTTTTGTATCTTTTTCATAAACTGGGGGATGGCTACTGACATTAAGCTTAAGGATCACATATTGTACGAGTATAAAGAAAGAATTAAAGAAAAAAGGACTCATTATATTAAATGTTATCGATAATATCAAGTGGAAATAGGGGGTGCTGCAGTTCCACAGTCCCTATACGTGAGCCGCCACTGCCCACAACTACTTTGAAATATATATGGGGAAGTTGTTCTAGGCCCAAATAGAAAACCATACATCTCTAGTGTTCCACCAGTACCCTACAGGGATACTGACAAGGGCCAGGCTTGGTATTCATAGCACTCTGTGGAAGCCTGTGGGACTCCTCATATTAACTGGAGTCCCAGAGTTTTGGACAGAGCTATTTGGTATTCGATTGTCCCCTTTAACAACAAATACTAATACTACCTTTGCACTAATTTAATAGACAAATTATTTTATTAATATTTTTATAAACATGACATAACAGTCTTGAACCAACTTAATCAATTTCAGGTATTCAATGTATTAGTATTATTGCTGAGCAAACACTGGCAGTATGGTTTGCAAGGTAGCAAACAACACTGGACAGAGCGTCACTCCATTGCAGGAGTGCACTTTTTTTACTGCACTTCATTCTCTATCTGCTTTTCATAGTTGAGGTTGCTAGTGATAGAAAGTATTTATACACAGTTTTCACTTATAAGTGCACAAAAATCAACAATGCTAATAACTGTTTCTGCTAAAAGACATTCTAATTTCCTTCCTGTTTAGAGTAAAGGAAGATATGAATCAATCACAACTTCATTCTACGTGACACGTTGCTTGATGTCTGCATTTGAGCTCCATTAATGTAACTCTTTCTGGTTCTCTTGACTTCTAATCAGCCTTTGAGTACTTCACTGACCACACATATGTTCTGAAGCTGATGAGCTTTTAAGCTTGTTGGGAACTCCACCTTTAAAATTGTGTCCAGTGTGCAGATTTAGACATTCCTGGAATTTAACCTGATCAAAATTAAAAATGAAATATTTAAGAGGCTTGACTTTTAATCTCTAAACTGTGAGGAGTAAGCTCTAGGTAAGTCAGCTCATTTGAAGCCATCTGGCTACTTTTTCAGTTAATATGTAAAAACTACTTTTAAGGTGAATGTCTGATTTCTGTTGTTATTCATTTGCTTATACAATAAAGAATGGAAAACACTGGGAGACTTTGTCACAATTAGCATAAAGAATATTAATGTTAATAGACCAGACCACTATTATATTTTGAAAGCCAGGAGCACGGCCTGGTAGCTTAGTAACTGCACCTTTAAACAACAAGACTGCCCATTCAGTGCCCACCATTAGTACACTAGATGACCTTGACTTGCTGTAATTCTGTGATCATACAGTGAACTGCAACAATGATCCACTATTGGAAACTATATAAAGTCTACTTATTAATCATAAAGTTCACATAACTATTCTTTGCAGTCCAGTGATCAAATGGTAGAGTCTCTCACAACATGTAACATTTCTTTTTCTTTTATTAACTTCTTGGTTCTCCCCAGGTTTCCTCCCACATTTAAAAATTTTTTGGAGACTTCTGTTTTTCAATTGACTGGCAGCCATTGTTGTCCAAGCAATGACATTTGAAAAGTATGTGAATGCGTGAATATTTAAATAAGCACTTCTTCCAAATGCTGTTGTTGAATTACCCTGAATGCACCTTTTGATCTTAATAACTGCATCCCAAATACAGTTTGCTGATCAAATTACATTTGTTAAGTGTTTAGTTGTTTACTCCTCAGAGAACATTCTACACCAGAATTAGACCTACGAACCAAATGCTGCAAGGGAACAACTGAGACATTACTATGCCATTATAGAAGATTATACGGTAAACGATTTAAACAATAATTTTATGCTTTTTTCATTTTGAGTTGTACTGCTGCTGAATACAATGCCTAATTAGGCCCATATTTTTATTGTTTTAATTTTGAGGTTCAGAGCTGAACTCTTTTGAATGTTATTGTAATCTTTTGACAGAAGACTTCCAGATATATTGTGCTATACTGGTCAGTGTTGTGTTTTAGCACGTGTCAATTTATACACCAAGCCATGTGCTAGTTAATCATGTGCCACAGCTGACATCTACATGCCATAGCACTAAAATACATTTTGTCATAGGCCACTGAAGTATCAATAATAACCTGCAGTCCGACATCAAAGAAATTTAAGAGGTCACTTTTAGTCTTTTGTACGTGACTGCATGATGTTTTTTTTCCCAATATTTTTTATATAACAATTAAGCCATCTTCTGTGCATGTGTCAGTTCTATTTAGTTGCCATGCCTTTTATTATGTATGAAAATGGGCATGTACATGTGCATTATTATATAATTCTGGCAAACAAAGTCATTAAAGTCTGATAGGATAAATGAAACCCTAAAAGAACATCAAGTACATCAGACCTCACCAAGATAGCTCTCAATTGGTGGTTCTCTGACTTAAAATATTGTAAATTTGATTCATTATTCAAATCCACTTGTAATCCTATTTCATGCTGCAGTAACTCTGGCACTGATCCAGAAGGCTGGCGTTTTAACTCCTAAATTGGAATGAGCAGAATTGATATATAAAACACAAAGGAAATGCTGTTTGTTTATAGCCTAGGTTTTAAAGTTAACAGATTTAGTAGATCTAATTCCTTAACTTATACCATGTTATAATCATGAAAACAATATCAAAATACCTTCTACATTAAAACAACACAAATCATTGCATACAGTAACAGTCTACATTCCACATAATCCGATTCAGGGTTGCCAGAGTCTATCCCACCACAATTGGTTACAAGATAGAAAACAACGTCTGGTGGGACGCTGCCCTGTCAAAGAACCCATTCACTTGCACACCATAGATGTGAATTCATTAAAAAAATTTCTTTTGAACACATGGAAGGAAAAGCCACCCAGACATGGAAAGAATGTAGTTACTCCTTACAGACATTGATTTGCAACGGGATTTAAACCCAGGATCTATGAAACAACGGCTGTAAGCACTGGACCACCAAGCCACCCTATTTCATTCTTTGTTGATGGTAATTAGTTTACAACTCATATTTTCAACAACTTGTTAAATATTATAATGCATTATTCAAAGTTGACATTGGAATTTTTGAAGTATTACTTACTTAAATGAATTTTATATAATTTTAAAATGTAGTGAAGGAATGAATCTAACACATTGCTCAGATTTAGAATTGGCCCTTTTATTAATCATTCCTGCATAGAATGAGTTTGTTCCCCATTTGTCTGCAGAACAGTCTGAATCTGTTGGGTCATGAAATCAACATGGGTTTGTACCCCTTTGTCACAGCTTTACACATTTTGTTAATTCCAATGTGTCCCATAGCTGTTACAAATTGGCTGGTGGTGGATTTCTGCTTCAAATAGCTTATTCCATTTCATTCCACAAATGCTTGATTGAACTAGAATCGGATCATCAGCTTAGCACAGTGGCCTCTCGGAATTTACTGTCATGTTCCTGGAACCATTCCAAGACTTATTATTTTTCATTTGAAAAACATTAGCTGCTGAAAAGCTAAAGCAGACTGAGATCATTACAACTGCCCCAGCCAATATAATACTAGCATTCCACAAATACTATCTATTGAGACAAAACAGATACTTTTAGATATTCTGATACCGATCAAACATCCATACACACACACACACACACACATATATAACAACAATCTTATTTATTTAAAGACAACATAAGAATTAGGAAAAGTAAAAATAGAAGAACATAAAAAAACAATATCCCAAATGGATACCATGCACAAACACACAATACTTATGTACACATCTCTGATACTGGCCACACTAACTCACCTCCTGACTTCAAGCTAACAAGCTCTCCAGCCAGGATCAGCTTTTGTACTCCAGCTATTTTCCGGGGAATGACTAATACCACTTTCATGAACAAGACCGTCCCACTGAGCATTCTTATCACTTTTCTTTCACTTTCCTCTGGAGGCCTCAGGAATCCATGCAGCTCTGATCCCCTATATTTATTTAATAGTGTGATAAGCTGCCCGGAAACAGACAGACGGACACCGTATTAAAGTCCACCACAGGTTTATTATACATTATTTAAAGTCCAATAAATTGCACAACCCAGTGCTTCTCGCACCAAACTCCCCCAAAGTCCAGGCCTCTTTCTCTCTCTACCTGCTCTTCAGGCCGCCTCCTCTCTCCTGCCTCGAAACCTTGTCCACTCCTCACCCGACTCCAGTCCTTCTTTGCAGGGAGGCGGCCCCTTTTATAATTACCCGGATGGGCTCCAGGTGATTCCCGACACTCCTAAGACACTCCCCTCCGGGTGTTCCCTGTCTTCTTTCCCCCAGCACTTCCTGGTGTGGCGGAAGTGTTGGGGTTCCGGGTCCTTCAGGCATGTGGGCACCCCCTGGCGGAGACCACGGGCCCTACAGGGTTGGGCTTCCAAGCCTTGCACCCGTGGCCCTCAAAGGAACCAGGTCGGCCGCCCCCCTCGTAGTCTGAAGGAGGAATGAGCCCTCCTCCTGTCCTCCTGGGCGTCCCGGCTGGGCACCACCCCCAGCCGCGTGCCGCAATAGCCATGCACCCCTTTTTCTGTCTAACCACAGTACATTAAGTGGACTTCCACTGTGTAGCCATTTATGATGTTACGGTAAAACTTCAGCTTCTTACTGTTTTCCCAGACCTTCATCCTGGTCTAACCTAGTAATCAACTCAGGAAAACTTGGAAATCTTAATTCAAATGATGCTCTGTAAAAGAGGCTGCTGCCTAATGTGTTACTCATGTATTTGGACAGAAACAATCATGGATGTGCTAACTGATAGTGTAGTTGACATAGTGAACTCATCATTAGATCCCGGATTCTTCCCAAATGGTCTAAAGACTGCAGTAGTTAAACCATTGCTTAAGAAAAATAATCTTGACTCTTCTGTATTTGACAACATTAGACCTATTTCTAACCTGCTTTTTTGAGTAAAATTCTACTAAAGTAGTTTTTCAGCAATTAAATGACTATTTAAATAAACATTCTATTCATGCTAAGTTTTAGTCAGGTTTTAGAACAAATCATAGTACAGAAACTGTACTGCTTAAATGAGTAAGCGATTTGTGGGTTAATGCAGAAAAAGGCCTCACATCTGTTCTTGTTCTCCTAGATCTGACTGCAGCATTTGACAACACAGAACATAGTATTCTTATAAATTATAAATTGCACTAGATAATGGTTGGGCCTTTATGGCAGTAACTTAAATTGGTTTTAGCCTTATTTAACATGTAGAAAATTCTTTGTACGTTGTGGTGATTAAGTTCAGAGATCTATGGTATTGTATATGGTGTACTACAAGGATCTATTCAGGGCCCACTGTTATTTTCAATCTATATGCTCCCATTAGGCCAGAATATTTCAAAACAGAAGATGAACTACAACAGAAATTCAGATGACATGCAGCTTTACCTTTCTAAAACATTCGATGACCCTGACCCTCTGGGTTGCCTGACCCAATGTCTGTCTTGTATTTGTGAATGGATAAGTAGTAATTTCTTACAGATCAATATGAATAAAGTTGAAATTTTAGTCATTAGTAAAAATACAAATAATGAGAGTATTAGAAATGAACTTGATCCATTAGAATTAAAAGTCAAGTTGGAAGAAGTAAAGAATTTAGGTGTAATAATAATTATTCTTTTTAATGAGTGGGGAGTCACTTCACAAATCACTAATGTGTAGCATCCACCTGGATGATGCGACAGCAGCCATTTTGGCACCTGTACGCTTACCAAACATTAGCTGTTAGATGATGAAGGGGTGAGAGATAGTTAGTCAATTAGAAGGGAATGATAAGTGGGGCAGAATGACCAGGCTGAGGTGAGCAATTTAGGACATCAGAATACACCCTAGTCTTTAAGAAAGATCCCAGGGATCTTTTATGACCACAGAGACTCAGTTTGATGTCTCTTCCAAAGTATAGCACCATTTTTCATTGCACTGGGACACTGAGATCCACAGTCAGACCACAGGGCAAGCACCCCCTGTTGGCCTCACCAACACCACTACCTGCAGTAACCCAAGCTTTTCTTGGTTGGTCTCCCATCCAAATACTGGCTGGGGGCAAACATGCTTAGCTTCAGGTGGATGACCTGATCTGAAGTGCATGTGGTATGACTGCTGGACTCTGACCTAAACTTTAAATTGCACATTAAACAGGTTGCTAAGACTGTATTTTTCCATTTAAGGAATATTGTGAAAGTTAGACCCCAATTGATTGATTAATTAATCAATTTTGTGTAGCTCAGGGACAATGTGTCCTGCTCTAATCATTTCACAGTGCAGAGAAATTTCTAAACATCTATATGTATGTTAGACAGAAAGTTGGCATTGAGCCATTCAGATATTTTCACTACTATAAACTGTCAAGGCAACGTGTCTGCTGTCATTGAGGCTACTCTTTGAGGAATTCTTTGAAACAGGAATTTTCATGGCAGGTTGGGCCATTTTCCTGTTTAAATGAAAGATATTACCATATGACTGAAAATGGGAGCTAGCTGACTAGCATAGGACTTTGCAGACATTCTGTATGCTAAAACATTGCATTCCTGCCATACGCTTCATAGAATATTCTGTACTGAAAAAAACAACATACTCCTATCCATAACAAATCTACTTCCACCAATCTAAAAAAAAATTAACCCTTACTGCAACAATTATTTACATTTCCAAAAGAAGGAGCCATATTTGAGAGCATACAGTAAGTACCATACTGATACTGTGTCAAGTGCTCTGCAGCAGTGTGGCATAATGTAATGCAACACACACTTTCTAAGATTAGTATCCAGCTGATTTAAAGTGCCTTATTGGCAGTATTTCTTCTCTCAAGAGACAAGCCAGTTTAGATATTTTAGTAGTGAAGCTATAGTTATAGTCAACGGGCTACAAAATGGCAAACTAAAAATAAAAATGTGCTTTCAGACAGTAGAAACCACTGAGAAATTCTAAGACAAAACTGCATGAGTTGGAGTAACATTACCATATAGTTATTAAGTAGGAATTTTCAAGCATTACTGCACTAGTTAGTGGGTACTTGTAGAGAAACCTAATCAGAAAATTGACGCCATAACTTGTTAGTTTCAGGTGTCAGGGTCAATATACAGGAGGGAAGACTGACAGTAAAACTCTTGTCCTACACAAAATAGTAATTAGTATAAGAAAGGATGTGCAAAACAAATGGAAAACTACAGATATACTTACTACAACGCTAAAAACAAAATTTGTGGGGCTAACAGTTCACAGTAGGCTAAGAAACTGTATTGTCACTTTTAATGAAACTCTAAGTTGTGGTGCTTTTGGTTGACATCCTAAAGCTTTGTCTCCTGTAGGCCTGGCCAGTTCTGCTAAAATCCCAGCAGGCAAATGGCTCTCTTGTCAATATAAGCTTAATATAATGAGAGCTATGTTTAGCACTTTTCTCTGCACATTGGGGGAAAGGTCATGTCTACATACTAATCAGAACTAATTGCTCTATATGCTTGGTGAATTATACCAGACCCTTCTGACATCATTGCCTTAGAAATTATTTTTAGCTAATTTAAATTATGTATTTTAGAAGCATTGCAGATAAAAATATGTTCCCCTCTATCTACAGCTGACATCTATTAATATGACTATTAACATTCTTTTAAACATAGTGACAGTCTTGTTTAACAGTAATAAAAAATCATCTTACTTCAGATTGAAGGTGAGGAGGGTTCATAAACTGGTCTGAGTCACTATGAATGTTCTACTTAGGCAGCAAATAAAGAAGTTTTAAGTTAACTTTAAGCAAAGGACATTAATGAAACAGCCTGAGCACAATGGATACAAGAGGTAGTATATAACATTATTAATGATGTTATGTGTCTATTTATATGTTATGTGTAACTATTCTTTTGTTTATTTATTACATATGTATTAAGTTCATTTTTGTATTAGTGTATTTAGTTATGTGCCCTGTTCCCAATATACAGAGTTCCATTTTGCAGAGCCAAAGTGACATTTCAGCTGGAGGACTATCACCTTCCTCTCCTCTGCCCTACATGTTCCAGACAGATGGTGAGGTACCCCAGATCAACACTAAGTTTGTTTTTTATATCTTCTTCTAAGTATTGGATTTTTCTGTTTTTCTTGATCTTTGGCTTCAGTAATTTGGTTGATTAACATGGTTTAAAGAATGGCTTTGTGTGATCTAGGTTGCTTGATAAGTAACTCCATTTCACTTATATTTTTGCTCTTTTTTCCTTCTGTGCCTAATCATGTATCATTTTTTGATTATATAACAAAAACCTTTAATTACAAATGAACTTGTAATAACTGCACAAAAAGAAGCTGTCATAAATGGGTTTTGAATGAGGATCAAAACCCAGAGAGTCAGAAAGCCATGCAGAGGTTGATACCAGCAAGTTAAAATACAAGTAATTAAACAAAAACATGAAGCAAAGGGTCAGAAAAGACATAGAGAGAAAACCACAAAGAAGTTAAATATTCATTAATACAAAAAAAAAAAAAGAATTGTGAATCAAAGTCAAATAACAAAATATGACTGAAACCAGTAGATCAATTAATGATGCACACCTTTGTTTATTAAGCCTATCAATAGACTATTCTAAACTTGGTGGATTACTGGTCTGGCTTTTGTGTTTATTTTGAAGTTCCTGCTTCATGTCAAGTGCAACCTGATAGAGAATTAATGGGTGTACATTAGATTTAGAAGATGAACGCAAAGCCTCCATTGGTAAGGCACGTTAGGGCTTGTGGTGGCATGTGTAATAGGTTAATAAAAACTATGTGCTATGGCTCTGTGGCTGTTGTCTGGTGGGTCCGGCAATCTGTTTCTAAATTAGCTCACCCGTTTTACATTGGCACTATACATGGAATAATTAGGAAGCACCGCAACCACAGAGGTATAAAAGGGGGAGATTTTGTGGAGTAGGAAGAAGAAAAAGAAGAAAAAAAAATGCAAGGACAAAAGGACAGAGAGTCAAACTACAAGGACCAGGATTTGTGAAGGGAGGACAGGTGAATGAACTAGTGCAGATGACAGGAGGCCAAGTGATGAAAATTCGGTGGCAGGTCACTTCCTGTTAAGTTTGTGAGGAGCAGGAGCAACCAAAAGGGCTTCAGGGATCGTCCTACAGATGCCAGTGCAAGGATGGTTTGGGACGTTGGAGCCTGGCCGTTGAAAGTGGCTGCGGAACAAGCATGCCAGTGTCTCAGCTTCAAACTGAATATATCGTAAGAGGTGAGCTAAAGCTGAGAGGAACAATAGAAAGGCACTAGGACTAGAGAAAGAGAGTTAACTGTCTGCTTTTAAAATCATGGATTTTTTAATCTGTTATGGACTGATTTTATCCTCCACATTGGGCAATGGTTTTATGGCCTTATTTATTTTTATTTATGAAACTTCAGCGCATTTTATAAACACTGTTTGTGACTGAAAATAAAGGTACAAGTACACATACACATACATGTACTTTGCACCTTCCCTTACTGTGTCTGTGGAAACCTCGTTGCTCAGTCCATCCCAGTTGTGTTATTGACAGTTCTGAATTTAAGGTGCCAGGCACATTGGAAACAATGCAGTCAGTCTCACTCTTTTTATAAAGGGGTAATATATGATCCATTAACAGATAAAACAAACAAATAAAACTACAAGTTAAAATGGTTACAATAATAGTTGATTAGTCTGATAGATAGATAGATAGATAGATAGATAGATAGATAGATAGATAGATAGATAGATAGATAGATAGATAGATAGATAGATAGATAGATAGATAGATAGATAGATAGTGTAGCAGTTAAGGCATGGAACCACCTCTTGAACCCTCAGGTACCACTCTGAACACGAGGTAAAAGTATAACTAATATTTATTTTTCTGTTATACAGTGCACCAAGCACCCTCCACTCCACACTCATATAATCAATAAACTCTTAATACCAATACACAATACTCTCTCCTCCTCGCCCAGACACTTTGCCACCCTACCTCCCAGCTCAGCTCAAATGTCTGGGCTCACCCAGAGTCCTTTTATAGCCCCTGACCCGGAAGTGGTTCCTGGCAAAACCCCCAAATCCTTATCCCTTCCGGGTCAGGGTAAACAGTCTCTTCAGCCCGGGAGCATGTCATTTCTTCCTGTCACGTGGTGATGATGCACTCCCGGGTTATAGGGCACGTAAGGGCCCACTAGCCCCCCTACAGCGACTCCTGGCGGCCCCCAAGGTATCCAGCAAGGCTGTGTAACAACACTGCAAAGTCCATGATGCCCTGCTGGAACTCGGGGCACGAATATGCTGTCCGGAGGGCTCCTCCTAGCGGCCTGGGGGTGAGGGCCGGACTCGGAAGCCGGCAATCCTCCACAATAGATAGATAGATAGATAGAGCTTTATTTGTTGGTAGGGGTAATTTGGCTTTCTACAGAATCTCTTTCAATAAATAAATAACACACACGCACACTTTGGTCTAAACACACACTGGAATGACTATAAAGCAAGAAAATTCAAAAGAAAGAAAAGGTCTGACTTGGCTGTCACAGAACCACTGAGGCATTATGCAGACGTTTTCCTGTTGGTATAAAGGAGCCCCAGTAGTGTTTCTTGACACACTTTTGCTGAATAATTTGTTGTCTGAAAATACTCAGTTACTCAGTGTTAGTGTCAGAGAGAAAATGTGCAGCATTGGTCATAATGTAACTCAGTTTTGTTTTCATTCTCTCCTTCGCTACTCCCTCCAGGATATTACTACCTCTATTATGCTAAAAGGGTTAATACATGTCAGAAACTTGTTCAGGCATAGCAGAAAACCAGATAAAGGTCAAATAAACAAGAAAGACAAGAATGTACCAGGAGCAGGTTGATGTAATACACCAAATGTATGTTTAAGAGATCAGCAGATGTCTAGTAAACAATAAAACTGGACAGTTATAATAAATAATAATAATAATTCATTACATGTAGACAGTTGTCATATACATGGAGATTTCTAAACTAAGAGATCATGAAGAACAAGGATGTAACACAGAAAGAATTTAATTTAGGCTGGTTGTGCTCTATGCTAAACACCTCATGTCCTTTATCCAATCAGAGTATGATATGTAAGCATTTTTCAGCACTGTTATGTAAATTCAGCTATCAATAAGTATGAGCTTCTCCTTTCATTTTGTGCCCATTCTCATGATGCTGTAACAGACTGCTGTGAGAGTTGATCCCTCCTTAGCTTGGTGCTGCAGGTGAAAATAAATGATGCAGATGAACAACCTTTTCTCCTACCTGATTACTGACTTGTCCGGTTAGAGGATAAGTGACTTTCTTTAATTAAGATGTTGATTTGTACCACAATGCACAAATCATGTACTTTTTATTTCCAAACTAATTTCATAATGAGATAAAACCGAGAATAACAAAAGAGTTTTGAACATAACAATTTTTCCACTTTATTAACCACATGAGATATCTAAATAATGGGCATGACTCCCATAGCACCACACTGGATTGCAAGCCCAATTACATGCTGTCTCTCTCGCTCCCCCTCACACACCTACACACACGTACAGGTTAATAAGAAATTAGCTAGGTTGTGAAACACTACTGTGCCAAATGTTTTTGAATCATACTATATAGTTTAAAAAATATATGCTTAAGGGTATATGTCCTTATTTTAAAAAGACATTTCAATCTTAAGTAGAACACAAGCCCACTGCACTAACTGGGTATGCCTAGGGACAATAAAGGTGTGCCTTGGCCCACCCAGGTCCACCTCTGACAGGGAGTATATTTTACAAATGCTTTGGAGTTTTGCACTTGTATAATAGCTTTGTTTCATACTGTTATGTAATATGACTTTTCTGTGTTACAGCAGAAGCAATCAAACTTCCTCTAAGTATTATTAAAGTAGTAATTGTCTACCTAGGTGTTTTAATAAGTTTGTTATAATATTAAGATTAATGTCACTGTCTCTGTTCAGACACTTTTAAAATGTATTTTTTCATTCCTTTTCTGTGTACATGTAGAGCTGAGCCAGATTTAACAAAGCATTCAGAATTGCTGGGCCAAGCATAGGATAAGACAGACAGGGACAGCTGGAGGAATGTGTCATCAGCCGGAAGAGAACTGTGTGTTATTTGAACCTGCTGTCTGAAGTCAGCACAAAATCTTTTTTTTTGCTTATTTGGAATTGGGCTATGTGCCAACTGGGGGCTTGCACGTGGAGAAAGCAGTATAAAACAGCTTGGAGAATTGCCAAACACTGGGAAACTTGACAGACGGACTAAAGACTACGTCAAATTGGTCCTGAAAATCCTTCCTGCGCCGGAACGATGACTGCATACTCCACATGCAAGGCCCCCACCCTTGAACTGAGTACTGCTGTTTGTTTCCTCCGTCTGATATGCAGCGTAAGTCAATATTAAACAAAATTAAGTTTTATTCTTTCCTCTTATGTAATTTGTCACTGCCTTATTGTTAAGGGGGGGATAACACCTCTTTAATTTATAATTATTTAAATTGAGGTTAATTAAGATGCCACAATTGAAACGAACATATTTCCGAGGAGCTAAAGCTTCCAATTGGACATCACTAGGTAAAAAGTTCTAGGTTATTTCCACACTGAAAAGGAAAGGAGGTTAAAGACGCAACGCTTCGGCTTGAACCTTTTTAGCATGGCAGATGTATGGTGACACAGTCCTTCATTAATTCCATTGTCTACTTATCTGTCTATAAACTGCCATCCATGGTAGTGGCAGTACAGCATAACAATGCAGATTAGTGCCATATTGTAAACATATCATTATCATTCAATGTCCAAATTCACTACACAAAAACAAAAGGCTAAACAAAGAAAAAAACAAAAAATGGTTGCAACAAAGCTTTTATAACACTAAAGTGTTCAGGCCATTTTAAGATTATGATTCTGTTGTCTTTTGATATCCTGATATATCTCTTGTAATACTGGTTTTGATGCTCTGTGTAATTGACACAGTTTTAGTTCTCAGTTTTGAAAATGATTTATTTCTTTTTGTATGAAATGAAGATGTAGTGGATACCACTGTTCATGATATTTTTTAGTTTAAATTTAATCACAGAATAAGAATCTGAAAATCTAACAACATCACCTTAATGTTCGATAAATTCTGAAAAGAATGACACCAAACATATATATATAGGTTTTAAAATAAGCCTGATTTAAAGCATGACAAAAAACATCACATAAAAACATCACACAAAATTGTTGCACTTTTAGACTTAGGATTTTATATATAGAGAGTAGATGCCATTCTTCTTCCAGTTGCCATTGATTCAATATTACACTGTTACATTGTTAACTTGAACACTAGAGGCAGCCTTCTACATTGGAGTGATGTCAAAACAGATTTGAGAGTCAAGGACCTGCTTGTGTTTTTCAGTTGACTATTTCTTCTTTCAAAAGTCATGCATTTCTATGCTTGTAAAATCCATCCATCCATCCATTATCCAACCTGCTATATCCTAACTACAGGGTCATGGGGGTCTGCTGGAGCCAATCCCAGCCAACACAAGGCGCAAGGTGGGAAATAAACCCCGGGCAGGGCACCAGCCCACCGCAGTGCTCGTAAAATGAATCTTAAAATACAAAGCATGATTAATAACTTTTTTGTTGTTTTGCAGATACGATGAAGAGTTTTCATGTCCAGTGAATATTAGGTGATTTCCAGTTTGCTATTGCAAATGTGAGAGGTAAAATATCAGTAGAGTTAGAATCAGTTCCCTCAATGTGATCTTCTTTATTTATTTGGGTTGAAAGATTCTTATAAATTCTTTTAAGTATTATTGTATGCAATACATTTTAAAATTAACTGGACTTTCTAATGTGATATTTCTTTTCCCCCCCTCAGACTCTTACTTTCTGAGAAAGAAGTGCTTACACTGGTGATGAGATATCTTTTTTTCAGATGCATTGACTTGCACTTATCAAAGCAATATGCACTCTGATGCCTCAGAAGAAAATTTTGAGTCCAGCAGCGTATCAAGCTCTCTTTCAGTCTCAGAGTACAGCTTTAAGTTTTCCTTGTAGGTCAAATGGTTAATCATCTGACTTCATATCCAGCTGTCTTACATGATAAAATATGTGACACTGGATTGACAGTAAATCAGAAGCATCAATGTGATTGTAAGTCACCTTGAGATACACCACAAATGATTTTAATTTAATCCATTTTTATGGGTCCAGTGGTTGCTCTTGTGCTTATTATTGCCTGCAATTTACTTATCACTGCTATGGTAATTCTGATAATGACTGGTAAACACACTAAACAATAACTTCTAAAAGCAATGCATATTACAGTTTCAAATACCTCCTGATAATCAATCCAACTATACCCAGATTTTTATGGCTATAATCAGCATCCTCATAAATGCATTTAGCAAGACACAGTTCTTACAACCTCTTGGTCCTCTCATTTTCCCTTGTGGTTGTGAAAGAAAAATGTTATTTATAGAACAATGTTGTTATAGCTCCTCAGAAATAATTGATGTTAATAGCTTGTACGAGGTGGGAAAACATGTAATTGGACTGCAGTTTTTAGAGTCATTTATATTTGTTATTTTTGGGGTAAAACAGATTCAGCTCAGTTTAAATTAAAGCTGGAGTGTATTTCATTATTATTTCCATGCTGTCTCGCTCATTCAATGTAACCTAAATTTATAATTAACCTATACATATTCCATTTTTATCTTGTAGCAATGTGCCATTAATTGCTTTATTTGGACCGAGCTTTTACTCCTGCTTGACTTTGCATTCATTGGTTATTGTAGCTCCCATCATTGAGCTTGTCATTGGCTTTCTAAAAGTATTGTTTTTTGTTGTGAAAATCCAAGGTTGTTTATTCCTTTCTTCTTTTCTACAAGCTTTAAAGCACCTATACAGTGTACTTGACCTATTCCTTCCACTTTAGTAGTTGTTTTTTTCAGAGACAAGTCTAAGAAAGCTAAAAAGTAAACATTTTAGTGCTTGTATTGTAAATAAAGCACATTATGGAGGGATAAAAGAAGGAAGAACACAAAGCACTAATAAAGGTAAAATGAACAAAACCCTGCTTCTGCTTTGCACATTCGTATGCTTGTCTTGAACCCCAAGCTAGAGGGCAGAATGGCTAATGCACCTGTCAACTGAGCAAACTATTACAGTGTATAAAAATTAACGCTGATTAATTAAGAGAAAAAAACATTACATCTGAACTGTGAAAAAGAAGTCATTGATAACCATTGTGTGATGAGAGAATGTAATGTATTTCTTTGGTATGAAATATAATGGCCTTGCTGTCTTCTCATAGAATGTATTTGAAGCTTTGCTTGCAGCTCTTTACTGCTTTCACGGCTTCCAAAAAATACCTAAATGTCCTTGATCTCTTTGAACAAAGAGGTCAGCAATGGCGAGGTAAAACCAACTTGAAATAATGCAGAACCTAAAGTGCAGCGAAAAGCTGAAATGTATTTGAAGCTAAATATTTGCAGTAGGAAATACCGCATCTTCTCTTATGAGAGATGGTGACAAGGATCAGTTTTTCTCATGATTTTGATAGGAAAGGGGGGCTAGATCTTAATGTTGTGATATTCATCCATCTATCCAATATCCAGTTAATGTGGAGAATTGAAATATTGTTAACTTACATGATGTCTAAATAAATAGTTATGCAGTTCTTCAGAACACAAAATATTACAGAAATATAGTTAAACTCAAAAAAATAATGCTCACAGGTAGAACAACTAAATCATGGTAAAGAGGGCTTCTATTTTAACGAAGGAAAAAAAAAACAATTTTAAAAAAATCCATTCACTTTCTGAAGCTAGGCTGGGAACATTGACCATAAGGTAAGGGCAATATTGTAGCAGTAAGAAACTGTACAAGGACAGAATGGTGGCATAGTAGTTAGCTCTGTTAA
The DNA here is from genome assembly GCF_900747795.2 of Erpetoichthys calabaricus. Taxonomy (NCBI): domain Eukaryota; kingdom Metazoa; phylum Chordata; class Cladistia; order Polypteriformes; family Polypteridae; genus Erpetoichthys; species Erpetoichthys calabaricus. Next base: position 74,922,223 of record NC_041397.2, on the reverse strand, counting down.
CTTCTCCAGGAGACTGACTTTAAATTGCTGGCTACTTGGATACATTTTTCTCTGGGCACCTATTGTCCTTTCGTATTTCAAAGAATTAATGAGAATGTTGGTGTCAGTGTTCTCTGCAATTGACTGGTGTCCATGCATGGTTTGTGTCCTGAACCCTGTGCTGCCAGGTTAGTTTCTGACCCTAAGATGTGAAGAGCGGGTATGGAAACCTTTTAGGTGGAGGTATTGATGGATTCAAAATCAAGAATGACCCATAAGAAGATCAGGTTATATTAAGAATAGTTAAGGGCGGAAAAACATATAGAAAAAAGAGAAAATGCTCTCAATTCATATTTTTGAGGTCTTAACTTATGTAGGAGCTGGAAACCTCGAAACAGCTACAGGAAATATTCATGAAATGCCACGTGATATGGAGATAAGAGAGAGTATTATTATTGGCTGAAATTAAAACAGTTGATCAATGTTTTATTTTTGACTTTGATGCTCTTAATTTGTTACTGTGTGATTAATTCAATTGTTCAATTCAGTGAGATAGTGTACATATTGTATTAAATGGCATTTCCTGAGTTTTAATGTATCTTATTTAAGACACAACATTAAACTGCATCTAAGTTCAGATATGGTGAATGTTGTTTCCTAATGGCAACAGCACCCAGCTAGGAAAGCAGAAGGTCTTCAAACAGAATTAATGTTTAAGGGCGGAAAAGGCTTTTGGAGCAATCCCTCTTTAAAACCCTATTTCAAATATGCAGAGTCTTTGCCCTTAGATCCATGGTTAAACTGTATGTCACAACTATGTTGCTTCTTTCATTTATTTATTCTTACACTTGCCAATCTTACAGTTCCACTATGCAGTTTGTTCTATGTTGTTCTACCATATCAATTGTATACAGCCCTCATTTTATTCTATATTATGTATCAATTCTTTTGGAGGATCCTATTCACCCATTGACATAACTAATGCATTTAGTCCATGGTTGCAGAATAGAGGAAAATGTGCAAGCAGGAAACCAGGCCTAATAAGTTTTCATCTTTAACCATTATTGAAATAGATAGTGCCATAAACAAAAGCAAATATTGTGTGGCAATCCACACCATAAAACCTGGATCATCCTGTAGTTCTGAACTGGCAAAGATCAGCAACACACTCAATATACCCAGGCGACAATTTATCTTGTAGTTATTTGAAGTCTTCGCAGTGACTCAAACCATTTTCAGTTTCAATTCTTCCTCTCCCCTCTTCTCTATCAGGTCATTTGTCTGATCCTATGCAGTTGTACATCATTATGTTCCTCTCCTTGTTCGTCTGGAACTCATAAATTTAAAACCTGTCTCGGAAGTGGCTTTCACCTTTCATAACTCATAATTAAATTTCCTGTGTCCAGCTTGCTTTCATCTGGGCTCATGTGTAAAAAGCCAGCCCCTTACCCAGCCGGCAGCTACACTTCCAAGACCTGTGGCCAAGATAAATTACTGAGATGAATCTTCTATCAAGCCATACCTCTAACAAATAAACTTTTCCCCACAATCAACGGTTTAAACATAAGCACAAAAAAAAGCAGATATGTAAAAATAAGTGAATATATTAAATAGAACACAACAAAATACTACTGCACATTCCCCACATAGAATATATATGTATATCCCTCCACCAAAGCAGCAACGAGACAACACCATATATATATATATACACACAATAACAAACCCTCCCTTGTTCCAGTAACATATAATGAACACAAGACACGAATAACAATGAATGAATATGGAAAATGCCAATGAAAGTGAACTTGAGTCCAAATATACAACTGTCCTGAATGCGGATGACTGATCAACAGATAAGTGATGTGTTGGTATTTCCCGGAAAAAATGGAGCAACCTCACTGTGAATCCTCTGTATATGGTGGATGATGTAGTCCAACCCCGGGGTCTCTGGTGATGATTCATTTGAAGTAAGTCTGGCAGAATGAAAAAACAAACTGGTTACAAAAGCACGATGTGGAAAACAGCAGGTAAATTTGGTGCGTTAACGTGAAAATGTAATCTCCTTCTTTCTCCTCTCTCCCTCCCTGTTCTCTCCTGATTGTTTATATAGTACTGAGCCGGATGTAATTGATTGATTGTAAACAGGTGTTTTCCATCTTGGGGCTGCGGTCTCTTTCCATCATCCGTCCCCCCTGTATTTACGGGGACGACATTCACTGACGCACATAAACAGCAAACGGGATGATGGAATCAAAATGCACTCAGTACAAACATTGAACAACACTATTATTACTATGTAGCCACGCTACACATGTATCTAACATTCTGTCTGCCTGATCCTGCACTCATGAAACTACCTTGACACTTTTCTTTTAACATTTATTGAATTTATTAAAATCAAACAACATTCCATACAAGCAAGTCAAATTTTACAAGACTAAGTTAAAGTCAAGTCAACCCCCACCCACCTACCTTGACACTTCTGACTTGTACTTGTGTAACTTCACACTCAGAAGCATATGGGTTGTAGCGAAGCTCTCTTGTGAAACCAAGTCAAAAATGAAAGTCTGTAGCAAAACGTTCCCATGCATCCTCACATCCAGAGGTGGAGGGGATTGTAGTGGAACTGTACAAACTGTTTTGTGCCAGTCGCATTTGATTAAACCAGTACTTGCCTCTCTAAAGTGTGAACAGCCAAGGAACCTATCAAATAATACCACTCCTAATACTGTGGACTTACAATGCTTCAGAATTTTTGACGCTTTTCACTTAAACTAATTGTCAAAATATTCATGTAGTTCTTATCTGAATATGAAATGCCAACAAAGTACATTTTAACTATAACTCGGCAGGCTGTTTTATCATGAAAACAAAAACTGTCTTTATAAAAGTACTTAAGTTACAGTTAAATCAGACTTTCAAAGTTTCATGAAAATTTGTGCTCTATTTTTTACCACTTTCTTTGCTTAGGTTGGCATACAAACAAAGTCTAAGAAACATGTACATTCACATTTTTAACACAATGTACCTCTGCTGCACATTAACACACCTAAGATATATCAATCTTTAACAAGTCATTATTTTTTTGACACAAAGCTATCCATTTCCCTGTTTGCTCTCAATCTTACTGTTCAGTATAGTTTTTTTCAGCAGCAGTTGTTTTTTTTATTTTACCTTTCTTAATTGGAATTACCTTGATTTCTTCATGTTATAATATTTTAATATTCTTGTCCACTATCAGAACATACACATAAAGTTTAAATCAACCACATTTAAATAACCTTAAAGGAGAGAGCTTGATTTTATCTTAGTAAATTACAAGAATTATATTAGCCATCGTATGTCTTTTATAGAAAAAAAATTACATTATTAAAATAAAGGTGTCACCTAAGGAAATGATTTGATAATATATGCAATATAATCTCTCTTATTCTTAAAATGCAGACTAATCCTGAAAATGAAAGGAAAATCACTAACTAGAAGCATATTCAAGTAGATTATCTAAACCGTTCATGCTGTTGTTACTATTGATACAAAAATTTAACAAAGGGGATAAAAATGGAATTTGTATTCTGCAAAGAAATAAAGAAAACTAAGAAGAAACACTGAAGAAAAATGAGATTTAATATCAAAGCAAATTGAACTTAGAATCTGTTTATTCTTTGCATGCATCACTTATGCTAGCACACACCAGTTGCCAGTCAAGCTGAACGTAAACTTTTAGAGAAATACTGAAAATGTAGGCAATTTTCTTTTTTTCAGTTTTCATTTCTGTTATACATAAAATCAGATTTAGACTTTTTACGTATATAGTCTTTAACTATGTGCATGCATCCCCATCAAACTAAGTAACAATAATTTATTAGTAATAGACTTTAAAAGAAAAAATCAGCATGTGATGTTAAAATGCTTAACAAACCGTAACACTAACGTTGACAGTGTAGAAGAAGAATGTTCTCCTCAGCACCATGTATTTTGTGTGTTTAGTAAATTAGAATCTTTATAATAACTATTTTGTAACTTGCCAGTGAGAGACGCTTTGGCTTATGAACTAACAAAAATATGTTATTCCAGGGTTCAGGAGAAATAGTGTCCAGATGAATAAAATGTAAGCTGTTTCTTGTTTTTCTCTTTCTCAGAGTGAATGTTTCAGGGACAAGGTCACAAGGCTGCAGAACTGTACATGTAGTTTATGCAAAGGTGTCTCTCCTGTGCTTAGCTTCCAAAACACAGATAATGCTTAGCTCAACAGACATATTGTTTAACTTTACTGTTTTGATAAGGATGTTCTTTCTGTCTTATTAATCATGAGATGCTGAAGTATAAAAAACCCCTCCTGGCTTTTGATCAGGGTTCAATTGAGCTTTGCGGCAATAAGTTATACTCTTTTGAATCTCTACTTACTGTGACTCCGAATGAATAAATAAAGTGAATTGAGAAAATATTATCTGTCTGCTTTCTAGTGTGCCTTTTTCGTCCACAACAGAAAGGTAGAATAAGACTATCTTAAGTTTGTTGTTGTGTTGCCCATCTAGTTGTACATGATCAGATACATACATGACTGCCCATATAAACTAACTCCTGAAGAACATAATAACACCACAGTGCCTCTAAAAGGAACTACAATAAATCACAAGACGTGCACAAATAGAATATAAAATAACAATGTGCTACATACAAGGAAAACAAGAATCTGTTGCAGAATCAACATGAAATTGGAACTCTGGTTATGTGGAAACATTCTAACTACATTACATTACAATATAATAGTCATCTTTGATCTTGGGAAAAAAATAAACATATCCAGTCAAACAAAACCACATAATAATAATAAAGAAAAAATCAGTGATAAACAAGTAGAACAGATGCATAAATCTTTTTAGCAATGACTTCAGACTCATTAGATGTTTGTGCAGCCATAAAGGCAATGGCAGCTTCTTTAATACAAATACCGTATTTACATGTGTACCACATGCAAATTTCTTCCTGAAAATTAGCATTAGAAAATCAGGTGCGTGTCATACACGAGGAAATTTTTTTCTGTAATGTTTACTTCTTCTGCTTGGGCTCGCACACGCGCTCTCTCTCTCTCTCTCTCTCGCGTGCACGCGCACTCTCTCTCTTGCTCGCTCTTTCGTTATGCAGCAAAAACAGAAGTGCATTTCACGGAAAACGTGCCCTAAACGCTTCCTATACAATCACAATGCACGTCGTACACGGGGCAAATTTTTTTCGCGATTTTCTTTGTAAAAATTAGGGTGCGCGTCTTACACGAGGGTGCGTGGTACACGAGTAAATACGGTAGTTTATCTATTCTGCTTAGTAACTGTACCATTTTTTAAGAAAACTGAAATGAATAATGGCACTGGCCATTAAAAGTCATGACAGAATGGCAAAAATATTATGGATGAACAATTTATCTCCAATAGATATGTGTGTTTGATGGTACTTTTTTCTCTTTGAGACTTAACAGAATTTTTTTATTATTATTACACTGAACAAAAACAGTACCTGTATGTTTATCTTTAAGTCCTCGGCTATTTTCACCTCTTTATTTACTTAGAAGTATCCATTGTTGTTGAAAGTAGGTAACACTTTGAAAGTTTAAAAGTATAGGAAATGAGCTATATACAGTAAATAAAATGTATTATTATTATTATTATTGAAAGAGTCTGAGCATTTATTTAACTCTTGTACCCATTATGAGGTCTAATCGGTCAATCAACTTTTAAGGCCCCTAAAAAACTTATTAATGAATCAACTAAAGTATTGCCAAAACATTTACCCATGCCGTGTTTACTGTTTCTTTGTTAAATATTTGTTACTCTGTTTAGCACCCATTTCTATGCACCCCAGAAAACAGTTCTCCCATTTTTGTGACAGATAAAGCTAAATAAACCGAAAGGTCATAAATTCATAGAGAGACCTTTGGGATTGCTGTGGCAATTGCCTTTCCAGCAAAGTATCTTAAAACAGCTGAAAGGCTAGGAATTATCCATTCATCTTAACATTGGACCTCAAGTGTTTAATAGTATTCAGACCCCTTTACTTTATACACATTTTGTTATGTTTCAGCCTTGTGCTAAAATCATTTAAATTTATTTTTCCCTTATCAACCAACACTCAATACCCCAACTTGACAAAGTAAAAAGTGGGTTATAGAAATTCTTGCAAATTTATTAAATATAAAAAACCCTGAAATATCACATTGATAAGTATTTCGACCCTTTACTTAGTACTTTGTTGAGGCACCTTTGGTAGTGATTACAGTCGGAAATCTTTTTGAGTGTGACACAACATGCTTTGCACTTCTAGATTTGGGGAGTCCCTGCCATTCTTCTCTGCAGATCCTCACAAGATGTGTCAGGTTGGATGGAAACCATCAGTGGGCAGCTATTTTCAGGTCTGTCCAGAGATGTCCAGTTGGGTTCAACATTCACAGAGTTGATTCTAAGTGAATCTGTTAATCCTATGTTTGTCTTTACATTGCTTTTGTGGTGAAAGGTGAACCTTTGGCCCTGTCTAAAATCCAGAGTGCTGTGCTCTAGAGTAGGTTTTCATTAAGGATATCTCTGTACTGTGCTTTTTTCAGCTTCCCTCAACCATGACTAGCTGAAACACAACCCCACAGTATGATGCTGCCACCACCATGCTTCACCACTGCAACGGTATTGCCCACGTGATGAGCGGTGTCTAGTTTGGTCCAGACATGACCTTTACACCTGATGTCAGACAGTTCAATTTTGGTTTCATCAGACCAGTGCATCTTGATTTTTATAGTCTGAGATTCCTTTAGTTGCCTTCTCGCAAACTCCAAGCAGGCTTTCATGTGTCGTCTGGTCACTCTGCCATAAAGCCCAGATTAGGGGAGTGTTGCAGTGGTGGTTGTCCTTCTGGAAATTTCATCCATATCCTTGTAGGTAGTTTGAAGCACAGCCAGAGTAACAATCGGGTTCTTGGTCCCTTATACAGTGAACCCTCGTTTATCACAGTTAATCCATTCCAGACTCTACCGTGATAAATGAATTTTCGCGAAGTAGGATTCTTTATTTATAAATCGAATATTTTCACAGTTAGAGTATAGAAAACCTGTTTACGACCTTCTAAATACGTTTTTTTAACATTATTAGAGCCCTCTAGACATGAAATAACACCCTTTAGTCACCATTACACTCGTATTACCCAATATATTAGACAAAATAAGAGAAAATAAGACATATTAGTTGTTACAAATATCATATTATTATTATTGTACTGTACATTTAATTACACACACACAGCTCTTACACACAACCACTAACCTATGAAGGCACGAGCTCAGTAGGAGGGTCTTCAGGTTGTAAGCTGGAGCGCTGATCGCACCCTCAGAGGACACAGACGCCCTTGGGAAAACCCCTGAAACAGCTGACAGCCTACCTTCACATTGCTCCTTACCCTTCTTACTTGCACTTTAACGCGCAATAAACCTCTCACGCGGTACTCCGCTTACTTAAAAGTATTGTGCAGTGCCTCTCAGCTTTGGAATTGGTTGTTTTGTTTCTCTCTCTCTCTCTCTCTCTCAGACATTCTCTGCTCCTGGAGGAACTGTCATCTCTGACTTGTCATGGAGCACGTTTAAACTTTTGAAAAGAGACAAATGTTTGTTTGCAGTGCTTTGAATAAAGTTTTTTTTTTCTACAACCTCCTATGCCTCTGTGCAAATCTGTGACCCAAGCGTGACAAGGTGGTGCAGTATCTTCAACAGGTGCGTCGTTGTCTTCTTCCGCTGAAGGAGTACTAGGAGTAGGCAGTGGGTGTCTGGGTGCGCGGCTGAAGAACATCTTGATAGGCAGTTGCTGGCGCTGTCTTTTCATATGCGTGAGGAGGCTTTTGTAGGGTATTGCCATCTTTGATCATATCCAAGAGTTTCACCTTCTCCTGGATGGTAAGCATCTTCCTCCGGTGCTTAGTTTCATTGTCAGAAGGCTTAGAAAAAGCAGCACTTTAGGAGCCATCGTGGGACTTAGATAAAAGTTCTCAGAAAGCGCATGCGTAGTGACGTAAGCATGTATGAGAAAAAATCGCGATAGAGTGAAGCCGTGAAAGTCGAAGCATGATATAGCGAGGGATCACTGTATTACAAAAGCCTTTCTCCCCCGACTGCTCAGTTTGACTGGTCAACTAGCTCTAGGAAGAGCCCTGGTTTTTTGAAATGTTATGCAGGATACTATGTTCCTTCCCTAGAACTGTGCCTCAACACAATCCTGTCTCTAAGTTCTGCAGGAAATTCTTTTGTCCTCATGGCTTGGTGTTTGTTCACACTGTCAACTTTGGACCTCATATAGATAGGTGTGTGCCTTTCGTAATTATGTGCAATCAATTGATCTGACCACAGGTGGACTCCAAACAAGGTGCAGAAACATCTCAATGATGATCTACAGAATGGGATGCACCTGAGCCATATTTCAAATGGCACAGAAAAGGGCCTGAATACTTGTGTCAATGTGATATTCAGTTTATTATTTTTAATACATTTGCAAAAAATCCCAAAAATTCTCTCTTCATTTTGTCATTCTGGAATATTGTGTGTTGTTTGGTGTGGGAAAAATGAATTTAAATGATTTTAGAATAAGGCTACAACATAACAAAAAGTGAAAACAGTGAAGAGTCTGTATAATTTCGAAAGGTATTGTATATGATTGATGAACAGTTTACAATTATGCCCCAACAGGATGTATCCTGATGGCATTATTACTGTGGTTATGAAAGATACATCAGGTGTAAGTTCATCAGTGCTTGGCATCGGGTAGATATAAAGTTCAAGCTGTCTGTTTCATTTTAAGAATGCCACTTTTCTGACCACAGCTTCTGCTTCAGTACAAATGTCACTGCAAATGTATTCATTGGGACCTCAAGGGATCAGGTAGAATTACCTGATAGATGTGTCCATTTATTCTTCACAAAGGCTGTAAAACTATGTAATATATAAAGAGTTTCCTCCCATCTTACATCACATAGTCTCTACCAGTGAGTGATGGAGATTAAAACCATTTCTCTTGGCTGAAACTCATAGTTCTATACCTATAAAGCTATGGATGCTGACATTATGCTGCCTTGCAGTCATCTTTTATTGTGTGTAGTTTTGACAGTCTCACATTAATGAGATATTCTAGTTATTACTATGCAAGTGTATTGTTAAACAAATTCAGGATGTCAAAGGGAGATATATTCTGTATAGCAGGTGGAAAAGAAAACACACTTTATTTAGTGTAAGAAGAGACAAAAAGTAAATAATTCATTAGAAAAAAAATCCTAGAAATATTTAAAAGAAAATGCATTTCTTGTCATTTGTTTTCCTAAGAATGCTGTATAAAAATTTAAGGCCATGTCCATAATCAGCTAAGGAATTGGCATATGCACATCATCCTTGGGTTTTAGTTGTGGGTTTTATTGTTTTTCTTTATTTATTGTCATGTGCCAAGTATTCTTGGCCTTGATCTCAGTTGTTTCTCTAAGAGAAGGCTTGGTTTTGATGGAAATTAATGGCTTTACCCTTGCTTGGCATTCTAGTCTAGCAAGCTTATTTAGAGGGCAGGCTGCGTAATTTTTGATTTTCAAAAAAAAAAGCAGTCAAGCAATTCTTTAAGATTTTTTAAATCTCTTCTCCTAGGTTGTCACAAACTGAGACCACTGCCTTCTCGTGGTCTGGAGGAGGCGTAATCCATCCTCTGGTCCTTCCAGGCATTCCGGCTGGGTGCCATCCCCAGCCACTTGCCACAATATATATATATATATATATATATATATATATATATATATATATATATATATATATATGCAGTATATATATATATATATATATATATATATATATATATATATATATATACAGTATATACTGTATATATATATATATATATATATATATATACAATCAAAATTGGCCCCCACATGCTTGTATATATACAACATCGGGGCATGTTCCTAATGAGATGGCAGATGGTGTCCTGGGGGATCTCCTTCCAGATCTGGACCAGGGCATCTGTGAGCTCCTGGACAGTCTGAGGTGCAACCTGGTGGTGTCAGATGGACTGAAACATAATGTCTCAGAGGTGTTCTATTTGATTTAGGTCAGGCAAGCAGTCAATGGTATCAATTCCTTCATCCTCCAGGAACTGCGTGCATACTCTCGCCACATGAGGCCAGGCATTGTCATGCACCAGGTGGAACCCAGGATCCACAGCACCAGCATAAGGTCTGACAATGGGTCAAAGGATTTCATCCCACTATCTAATGGCAGTCAAGGTGCTGTTGTCTAGCCTGTAAAGGTCTGTGTGTCCCTCCATGGATATGCCTCCGCAGACCATCATTGACCTGCCACCAAACCGGTCATGCTGAACGATGTTACAGGCAGCATAATGTTCTCCATGGCTTCTCCAGACCCTTTCACGTCTGTCACATGTGCTCAAGGTGAACCTGCTCTCATCTGTGAAAAGCACAGGGCTCCAGTGGTGGACCTGCAAATTCTGGTATTCAATGGCAAATGCCAGTCGAGCTCCACGGTGCTGGGCAGTGAGCACATGGCCCACTAGAGGACTAGAGGACGTCAGGCCCTCAGGTCATCCTCATGAAGTCTGTTTGTAGTTGTTTGGCTAGAGACACTCACAACCAGTGGCCTGCTGGAGTCACTGTAGGGCTCTGGCAGTGCTCAGTCTGTTCCTCCTTGCCCAAAGGAGCAGATACCAGTCCTGCTGATGGGTTAAGGACCTTCTATGGCCCTGTCCAGCTCTACTAGAGTAACTGCCTGTCTCCTGGAATCTCCTCCATGCCCTTGAGACTGTGCTGGGAGACAAAGCATACCTTCTGGCAATGGCACATATTGATGTGTGAAGATGGACTATCTGTGCAACTGTCCATAGCCAAATGCAAAACTAGTGAAAAAACAGTCAGAAAAGATGAGGAAGGAACCTGTTAAAGCATTCCTGTTTTGGGGGTCGTTTCATTGTTGCCCCTCTAGTGCACCTGTTGTTAATTTCATTAACACCAAAGCAGCTGAAACTGATTAACAACCCCCTCTGCTACTTAACTGAGCAGATCAATATCCCAGAAGTTTAATTGACTTGATGCTACTATATATAAATATATAGTGATGCATCTGTCTTGCACCCCAAAACACGAGGCTGAGTCTCAGTACTTTAGCAAAATCAGCTTTATTCAGCTTGAAACAAGAACAGCACGGTTATTTATTGTAGCGGGATCTACTACTCTCCTATACACAGACACAGCAATCAAGCAGGGTCGTGGCCAGCTTAGTGTCCAAATAATATTGTTCCCTGCATTTATAATGTTCCTTACATCACCCATCGACGACAGGCGCTTATAGTGCAACCGCAATCGTTTTGGAGTTGCTTCGGCAGCAAGCTGCTGCAGCAGTGTAAGCCTCATGTTGCCCCGGCAACAGATAAACAGTCTTCTACAGACACGATAATCGTGCTTCGGGACGCTCTTCGGTGTGTCGTCCCATTGGGGGGAGTCCCAAAAGAGTTTAGAAACCACACAATATACATTGTAATAGAACCAGGGTGTCACCCAGCCCCAAACCCCAACACTAACACACCAGCACAGTCCTGGGTTCAAATAAAGGATGTTTTTTTATTAACCACAGTACCTTCACAGTGGCACAAGCAGAAACACAAATTTTCTCTCCACAATATTCTCCTCTCACTACCACAATACCCTTCTCCAGTCAAGTGTTGTCTGCCTTTCTCCCAGCTCCATCTTGCCTGGATAAGGGGTTGCGCTCCCTTTTATTGAGGACCCAGGAGCACTTCCTGTGTCAGGGCCACTGCCCGATGGAAGTATTTCCGGGTCATATGGAAGTCCTGTATTTTGTGTAGCGCAACAGTATATACAATATATATCACTAGAGTGCCCACATGTTCTTGAGATGTTTGTGAACAAGACTACTTTAAGGTGTAAGATTGATTTGATTGAAGAAAACAAAGTTTTATTTTTTTCTGCAGATTTATGCATCTGAAATCACCAAACCCTAATAGGCTCATTGTGCTCTGGCAGGGATTAGAGCAAAAACACTATTTTGAAAAAAATGTTCTTTTTAATATTATATGTACTTTGATGATTTGCCATGTTTTATTGTATTTTCATTACTAAAATACATACTTTCACCACTTAAGAATGTCTAACTCCTTATTAATATAATATTATATTGGTCATAGAAAGCTGTACTTTTAATATGAGCTGGTTTGCATAAGCAAAACCTTTTGTTATTTACTATGACTGTATGATTTCTGCCCTAAGGATGCATCCGACTGGCAAGAGATATCCTGGGGCAAGGACTTCACTGGGATGGCATAATGTAGGAAGGAATTCCATAGGCAACCTCCAGAAGTGAGAGAAAGAAAGCCACATTGGCAGCAAAAAATGACATGAACATTGCAGTGTGGTAACACCAAACAAGAGAGATATTACCTTGGCAGAAGTATATAATGATTTCACCCAGACAGTTTTTGCATGTAGGGTCAGACATTCCTGATAACTTGTGAATCATCCAAATGAAGCCAAGGCAATACCATGCAGGCACTAGAGCATACACGTTCTCCCAAAGGGAACTCTTGGGTCTGTGCTGCCTTCTCGTAGTACAGAGTCTTGGGCAGCTGCCTTGGTATAGAAATGGATAGTTTACAAGTACAGGAACACTAAGAGCCACCAGGGAGTTTTGTTCTTGAAACAAAAATAAAGATGCCTCTGGCTTCAAATGTGCTTCAAAGCCTTATCTAAAACTGATCAAATGCTGCCTATTATGTGCAGAGATTTTGCATCCACAGTGTTGTTTATGGTGACATTGGCATGTGTTATTTTCTTGCAGTTGCCTGCCATTCAGTCCAGGCTTGGTTCCTCCCTAGTGCCCAATGATACTTCGAGAGGCTGTGGTACAATTTCAACAAGATCAAAAAAGAAAAAAGCTCAAAAAAACATGCAGATCTTATCCATCTAATTTCTCCCAAATAACATATGAAGAACCCTAAAGTTCTACTGTCCACTAAAATATTGTCTTTGAAAAGGTAAAACAGTTTGTGACAAATCATGAAAACAAAATATAGATTCTCTAGAGCTTACTTAATAGCTTTCCTATTTACATACAGTGAATTCAGAAAATATTTAACCTTTTTACTTTCCGCACACTTTATTACATTGTAGATTGCTTTTGATTACATTTGTCATTTTTGCCCAATTTATCAAGTGAAAACCTGTTTTCACAAAGGTTTGCAATTTTATTAAAAATCTAAATCTTAAATTGTTCATTTATATGAGCATCAAACTGTGATCAGGTGCATCATTTTTGCTTTAATTACCCTTGAGATGAGTCAGGAATTTGTTTGGAGTCCAACTGTGTCAAACTGAATTGATTGGACGTCATTTAGAAACGCACATACCTGTGTATATAAGGTCCTACAATTCACACAAGTAAGCCATGAAGTGCAAGGTACTCTCTGCTCTGTGGTACTGCAAAAAAAAACAACAACAATGCACACAACATTGCGACTTCAGCTCTGTGGTTGCATGCACAACTGAGGAGCTGCAAAGAAGCGGGGTGTTCCGTGTGGAGGTATGCTGTTTAACTGGTTAGCTGTTTGAGCTGGTGCAGCAGTAAGAAGGGAAGTGGTCAGGATTCTGCCCCATGAGGAGTGCAGGGCTGGCAATCACGAAGGCCGTTAAGGTGGCATCAGACAGCAAACAGACTAGGGTTTATGGGACCCTGCAGATGCTGAGGGATGGCACCGAAGGACACAAGTGGGTAGCTTTGGTATAAGTGCATGTGAAAGTTGACTGTGTTTTGTCAGCAGGCATCTCTGTGGGCTGTGCAGACCCTGACGGGTGAGTAGCAAGGATGTGGTGGATAAGGAAACAGCATAGTTCATGCTGAGTTTTCTAAAGGACAGCACCTGCCAGTGATTTTAATCTCATTTTATTGGAAAATTTAACCTCTACTTCAGAACTCTTTTTTAATTACAGATTAATTATGGCTGCGGTGGATTGGCACCCTGCCCGGGATTGGTTCCTGCCTTGTGCCCTGTGTTGGCTGGGATTGGCTCCAGCAGAGTCCTGTGACCCTGTGTTCGGATTAAGCGGGTTGGAAAATGGATGGATGGATGGATTACTTATGGTTTTAATTTATTATTGATGACTTTGATATGCACTTTTTCAACTTTGTGTGTTTAAGACTAAAAGCACTTTTATACATTTGTACCTACCTTTTGCTTACTTGTGTCCTCATTTGCCCGGCTTATCCTGGTCATGCTATTGACGATTCTAATTTCAAGGACGTTTTGGCAGCTGGAGCCAACCTGAATGGTATACATTAGGATATGAATATCTTAAATTGATTAATCACATCATAGATGAACAGATAATCTGCAAACAAAAATCCTACAACCTTGTACAGTTGACCAGCACAGCAATTGATAGCTGCTTTTCATGACAAAGGTGGCTTATACATTACTGTACGTAGGAAAGCAGCAGCCACAAGCTCATTCACTAACACAGAAGCACGATCAAAACCTTTGGTTGAAATGTCTTCATTTGGAAGATTTTCATTGTTCTGTTTTACAAATTAGTAAAACAATGTATGAGCAGAGAACTTTGATTACTTCTTTTCATTCCATTGCATAGTTAGACTAAATGTAATGTCAATAACTACAACAATCGATGCATCATTCAAATGAAGTATTCAAATGAAGTACATAAGTATAAATGAATTATGCATGCAGTAAACCAATTTATTACAACACCATCCTACTATGGACCAGCACTGCAGCTCTTGTTAGTTAGTTAACTTGCAGGGGTGCCCAACTCCAGTCCTCAAGGGCCGTAGTGGCTACAGGTTTTCATTCTAACCCTTTTCTTAATTAGTGATCTGTTTTTGCTGCTAATTAACTTCTTTTGAATTAATTTTAATTGACTTGGTTTTTAAGAAATGTTCCCTGAATTTCTTCATCATTCCTCTGAATTGTTTCATTTCTTTCCTTAAATGGCACCCAAACAGAAGTTAAATGTGAAGTGAGTGAGCCAGCAGAAGACCAACTAATTCAGGGCCTCAAACTCCAACCAATTTAACTCCAACCAGTTGCTTAATGAGGTGCTGATTCTTGTCATTAATTAAACCCGTTCTTTAATTCCATGGCTTGTTGCTCCTCTCATTGTGCAATAGCAGACATTTCCGAAAATTTTCTCTTTTCTAAGAGCATATCAGAATTCCTGAGACCTTCACC
This sequence comes from Erpetoichthys calabaricus, assembly GCF_900747795.2. NCBI lineage: Eukaryota > Metazoa > Chordata > Cladistia > Polypteriformes > Polypteridae > Erpetoichthys > Erpetoichthys calabaricus. The sequence goes on along the minus strand of NC_041397.2, from coordinate 74,906,972 downwards.
TTTCTTTATTTTCAGATATTGTATGATGGTCACAGTTTGCTGGTCCTGTTTTGGCTCATTTTGTATCTCATTATTGTTTGGCTGCTAACTAAGGAAAAAGAAACACTTGAGGGGTCTGAGTCTTCAAAAGCAAGTCAAATAAAATGAATTCAAAAGAAGTTAATGAGCAGCAAAAACAGGTCACTAATTAAGAAAAGGGTTAGAATGAAAACCTGCAGCCACTGCGGCCCTCCAGGACTGGAGTTGGGTACCCCTGGTTAACTGCATGGAAAGCAGAAGAATGTCATTTCAAGTATAACAGAGCAAAAAATGAAAGGAAACAGTTAATTTCCTTCGTCTGAATCTGTGTTTCAGCATAGTTTCCCAGAAACCCAGTAATGGTCATTTAGTGATCAACAATAGCGTAACATATTTTTAAAACGGATTTTCAATGTCCAATCACGGAAGGTCCAAAATGTATTTTAATTGCTGCTGATACAGTAAGTCCCCTACATAAAAACCTTCAAGTTACAAGTTGAAAATTATTTAAATAAGGGAAAAATTTAAAATTGTAGTGTAACTTCAAATTTTACGACAGTGCATTAGTTAGTTTGCATGACTAGCACTAGGAGGAGTGCAAAAGCCACGCTATTATTCTTTACATTCTCAGTCACATGTGTGCATCCTCTACAAGTGGTTTTGCTTTTGGCTGTATCTCTGTTTACGTTGAGTTAATGCACTTTATTTTAAGCCCAAGATGTCCAAAATTAAGCATGTTCAGCAAGAACATGGGGACACAGTTGGAAACTCATTAAGGGTGATCTATGAGTGAACTTACATTAACATGCCATACAAAACCAAGTACTGTGGTGGAGTGCAGGTGCAATAGAGACCTTTGGTCGGATCTCGTGAACAGCTTGTTCTCATTGACTGTAATGTATGATCTTCAGATATGAGCATCCAATCAGGAGTACTGCAGGCGTAGGGAGGGCTTTAATTTTGATACACTCAGACTATAATTGGCACCAGAAGAACTTTTTTTGTGATGCTTTTTTTGTCCTCACTTTCATAAATCTTCACTGCAAACACATTACTGGGCATTAATAATAAGTGATGGGTAGTAGGTGTCAAGTGATGATGCCATCCAATTGCTCACTTTGTGTGTGACAGCTGGAATTGGATTTGAAGACAATCACTTCAGCTTGTTTGCTAGATGTAAGCAAGCTGATGGAAAACAATGGGAATAAAAAATAACTTTCAGGTGTTTGTTGTTAAAATGCACTAGAAATGTATAACAAAAATACAAATATTAACTTTTAAAAGCATTTTCTTATGTACAAGTAGTCATACATGTTTTCTATAGGTGTTGAGGGTTAGGAATTGCATTGTGTTCATTGGGTGCCTATGCTAACTGCTGGTCTTACAAACAAATTGGACTTTTGAACACACTCTCGGAACAGAACGCATTCGTGTAGGGGACTTACTGTACACCTCTTCTCACTAACATTGATTCAGTGAAAACCAGTTATGTGTTTAAACAGTAGCTAAGACCCTTAAAGTACTATAGCTGCTCGCATCACTCAGTCACTGCTTTCTCTGAGAAATCCCATGCATGTGATCAGAGAATATTTTTTTCTTTCTCTTTTAGCCTTAAAAAAGGCCTTACTCAGCTTACAAGGACAGATGAACTTGGTTGTGTCTGTAGAATTTCACCCCACTTGAACCACTGCTAGTTCTGGGAATTCACATCAAAAAGTCAGCTAAGAGTCACTTGTTGGTAGAGATACCTTATGCTTTAACCCCTCTGAGATTAATACAATATACCAAATACCAAAATAAGACTGCAAACAGTATTGCCTGATGGTCAGGAACACCAAAATCAATGCTGTTAGTGTTGCCAACAGATAAGCTAGATGTGGAAAACAGATTGAGTATGCAGTAATGAGAGTGAGTATTCAAAAGCAACCTAGCAGAGGTAGGAATTCATTCATATGCTTACATATAAAAATATCAATGTACTTACTGAAATCACCGATAAGAACTATTGTTTAGTAAATCAAATTCAACTGACTTAGTAGTCAGCTAAGAGTCACTTGTTGGTAGAGATACCTCCAATTAAGGAGGAGAGGGACCTCTGATTAAGGGCTGAAAAAAAAAGGAGCCAAAGAAAAAGCAACAAAATATTACCATTGATTATAGATAAAATGGACAAGCCAGCAGTGGGTAATACCATAGACCCTGTCCTAGTAGAGGAGAGAGCTAAGAGCAATACCTTAGTTACTGAATCCTCTGAGAACAATGTTCCTTTGCAATAAAATCAGCATAAAATGTGTTAGGGCACATGTCTAAATTCAAGTACCTGATGGTTTCAGTACCATGCAATGAAAATTCAAGTTGCCTCGAAAGCTTGTATATTGTAATCTTTCTAGTTAGCCAATAAAAGGTGTCATTTTGCTTGACTTTTCACTACATTCATAATGGCTAACACGGTACAACACCCTAGTACTACACTAGTACCATGCAAGTAATTGTGCTGTCTTACCTATTTGAAATAGTTAATGCCATTGTGCATACCAATCTATATAAAGTTATTTGTGAATGCATAAGTATTTCACATGTACTGTAGGTATTCAACGATTTTTATAAAGTAATAAATATATGAATCACAGAAACTTAAAACAATGTCTTTAGAAACTTATGTGCAGATTGTAAAAAGGTTAGATATTTGATTTAAAAAAAAAGACACCACGTAACAGAATCATTGTGTTTAATGAAATGGACAGATTCAGAGCATTTGAAGAGGGGGTGCAGATTAAGAGCACTTACATGTTAAAATTTAGTAGATGCATCTCTTCTTCTAAAATTCCTTGGCCTAGTTGTGTGACCACCAGTGATTCTCTTTAAGGATTTGGCTCATTGACTTGGGAAAAGTGAAGCAGATGAGCTGGTCTGTGACCACAAATGAAGTGCGAGACACAGCCAGTGGCATCAATGTGGAGTTAGGAGATAAGACAGATGAGAGGACATTGGCTGCATACTGTATCAAGATCATCTCAATACTTTTCTGTTTTCCTGCTATTGCGTAACTGCCTCCAATAAAAAAGTTTGATATAATAAAGCAAAGTCCTGCAACACATCTGCTTCATTAACCGAGGCATTACTATACCTGTGTGGCTGTAGTGATTGCTGATTTAATCACTTTAGGGAGGCTATCTCAAAGTTTTCACACAGTAGGGCTGAGCATACTGTTGCCCATACATTACAGACTAGTTTGGGGCACAATATCAGTGGCTTAGAGTGGGCAATGAGGACTGAAGCACTGCAAGAGGCTACTGATATAGTCTGTTTAGAGATTAACAAGATGTTGTTATATTCAATTCCATGCCATCCAAGGAGCCACTCAAGATTGAACAGAACCGGTGTCATGTGCTCTTTGATGTAGGATTCTGGATGGACTGTTGCAGCCGAGTTTTCAACCAGCTGCATCTGACATGACAGATTAGAAAGGGCACCTACCAACAAGGAGTTACAATAGTCCATGTGAGATGTAATAAAAGCCTGAACAAGCCTTTTGTTACGGAAGTGGAAGGAAGAAGACTTCTGAATGGGATTCATGTGGGTTGAACAAGAAAGGTAAGAATCAAAAACAATGACAGAGATTCCTAGCAGTAGACAAAGTGTGGCTAAAAAGGAACTGTATTTCTTTTTCTTGGCTTTAGTGTGTATTAGCATGACTTCTGTTTTGTTGCTGTAGTGACTAAGCAACACCAGAATAGCAGAAAATGGTACAGGCCATAATATTAATAAATCCAGTCCAGGACTCCACAAGGGCTGGTACCAAAAGGTGAGCATCAATCCAAGTAGCCTATGTCAGCCTCTTTTAAAGTTCAAAAATGTCAAAAAACACTTTTTAGAATGCCATGATCAACGTGACCTCAAAATTTTGTTTTAGACCATGTTTTAGTGGTTTTGGAGGTCGAACAATTTTGTTGTCACATCTGTTTTTATGCTTCATATGTTTTTAATGATGCTGAAAATAGTCAACAATCATACATAATGCCATTTTGTTTTTCTGATGTATGCCAACATTTTGAGGGATTTTGTTGATAGCTGTTATGCTGCTGCTATACAGGATCAACCAAATGTGTTCAGTGCATAACATATCAAGGGTATGAAGGTCATGTTGTGCAGTTCCTAGTTGTCTCTTATTTGATCCAACTCAAATCTTTAATCATTCTGTGGTAGTTCAGCCCGGACACAAACAGGCAGACACAGAATGTCCCAAAAACACACACATTTTTAATTCTCTTTTAAGTACACAACACAGTGACAGTGCACCAATCACCAATAGTCAGTCCGTCTCTGGACTTCCTTCAGCCGCCTTTACTCCTCTCCTCCCAAGCTCCATCTTCTTCCTCACAACTCCGGCTCGTCTACTCAGGGGAGGCGATCTCTTTTACAGCCACCCGGATGTGCTCCAGGTGCTCTGTGACGGTCTTCCGGTGGCACTTCCTGGTGTGGCAAAAGTGCCGCATAAGCACCCGGAAGCACTCCGGGAATCCCTGGAATTCTTTCCGGCAGCACTTCTGGGTGTGGTGGAAGTGCTGAGATCTGGGGCTTTCCACTCCTCCTGGCATGCCCTTGTGGTGCCATGGGCCCCAGTAGGGTTGAGCTTCCATGCTCTGTCCCTGTCACCCCCATACAGACCAGGGCAGCTGGCCTCTCATGGACCAGGGTAGGTATGGGCTCTCTCCTGGTCCCCAGCCGTACGCCACAATTCCCTTTTTTGGTTTGAAATATTTCTGTTTAACAAATTCGACCTGTTCTGTTTAGCTATGATTTAAGATTAATGATTTAGCTCTGACTATTTGTGTGTTTATTGGTTCTTGAATTTTTGCCCACTCTGCTTCACTACATTTTTTGTTATTTATTGCGCATATTAAGTCTTGGTTATTTGTTTTTTGACTTTACAGTTACGATTCCCCAGTGGCCCATGTAGTCAGCAAATACAGTAGATAACAGGGTTGCTGCAAACCTCTGATCTTTAGAACAAAAACAAAACTAAGCTCCTTTATATTTCAAAAATGTATTAAATAGACAAGAGAAGTACAGACAGGCAAGGCAGAGGAAAAAAGAAGCAACAATTAACCAGAAAAGGTATGTCTGAAAGACAGCCCAAACCAAAGACAGAACAGAATCCAACTAAACGGAGCAAAATTTCAAAAAAATCGAAAAATTTAAACAGTGTGTACAACAATGATCCTAGTTCCACAACACTTAATGACACTATAAAGAACTTTAACCATCCATCAGAATATATAGGCTGTGGGCAGTTCCTAAGCAGTGACATCATGGTAGCCACATCTCTTGGGGTTCCAGACACAGAACACAAGGGATAGCTTAGAAACATACAGTACTCTATATACATAATGCATGCAAGTAAAAGAATATAAAATATAGAAGTATCAAAAACATAATTTATAACACCAAATACTAAATACCTACAGCCAAAAATTATTCTCAATCAAGAACCTAGACTTACAGTAAGCTGTGGTCAAGTACAGTAATCCCTCCTCCATCGCGGGGGTTGCGTTCCAGAGCCAACCGCGAAATAAGAAAATCTGCGAAGTAGAAACCATATGTTTATATGGTTATTTTTATATTGTCATGCTTGGGTCACAGATTTGCGCAGAAACACAGGAGGTTGTAGATAGACAGGAACGTTATTCAAACACTGCAAACAAACATTTGTCTCTTTTTCAAAAGTTTAAACTGTGCTCCATGACAAGACAGAGATGACAGTTCCGTCTCACAATTAAAAGAATGCAAACATATCGTCCTCTTCAAAGGAGTGCGTGTCAGGAGCAGTGACTGTCACAGAGATAGAGAGAAAAGCAAACAAATCAATAGGGCTGTTTGGCTTAAGTATGCGAAGCACCGCGGCACAAAGCTGTTGAAGGCGGCAGCTCACACCCCCTCCGTCAGGAGCAGACAAAGAGAGAGATAGAGAGAGACAGAGTTTGTTTTTCAAGCACAAATCAATACGTGCCCTTCAAGCTTTTAAGTATGCGAAGCACCGTACAGCATGTCGCTTCAGGAAGCAGCTGCACAAAAGATAGCAACGTGAAGATAATCTTTCAGCATTTTTAGATGAGCGTCCGTATCGTCTAGGTGTGCGAACAGCCCCCCTGCTCAATCCCCCTACGTCAGGATCAGAGAAAGTCAGCGCAAGAGAAAGAGAAAAGTAAGCTGGGTAGCTTCTCAGCCATCTGCCAATAGCGTCCCTTGTATGAAATCAACTGGGCAAACCAACTGAGGAAGCATGTACCAGAAATTAAAAGACCCATTGTCCGCAGAAACCCGCGAAGCAGCGAAAAATCCGCGATATCTATTTAAATATGCTTACATATAAAATCCGCGATGGAGTGAAGCCGCGAAAGGCGAAGCGCGATATAGCAAGGGATTACTGTACTTAGCTAACCCAAAATGGTTGCAGCTTAATTTTAAAACTTTGTGATTTATCCACCATTTAACTTCTCCAAAATAATTAATGAGCAGAGAAATATGTGAACATCTATTTTTAACAGTGATAAAGACATGATTACCATCTGTATAAAAATGATAGCCTAGTCAAAAGATACAATTAATATAGGTAAGGTTGTAAGTATATAAATACAGAAAAGCAGCAGGCCAAGAACAGAACCTTGAGGGACTTCTTGAAATGACTGGGGAAAGGCTGGACCCTCTGCTGCTGTTATTTGTCTGTTAGATCAGTGCTTCCCAAACTGTGGGCTCCATCGGGGGGACCTTGGAAAAAGTTTTTTGATTTTAAATTTTATGGAGCTGAAAGGGATATGAGTAGTGTCTCCTGTTTTCCACACTGTGGCTCCTTCACTTTTTCGTGGAGGAATATGCCCTTTAGTTTTTTCAGTTCACTAAAAGCAGAGTTTAATCTTAGAACAAAAGTGAACCAATGTGTTTAAAGCCTTATTCTAATTGGATTAGTTTTGCACCAGGAGGAACCCAAAGTTGGTTAACATTCTCAAAGACTTTTATTATTAATAATAATAATAATAATTCATTACATTTATATAGTTTGTTTTCCTTTAAATTAAATTTTTTGGAAGGAAAAGGTGATCTTTGTTTTGGCTTAGAGGACCTTGAAACAAAGTAGGTCGAGAGCACTGAGTTAGATAGTACTTAAACCACTGCAAAGCACTGTCAGAGATACCCAGGATGCTCTCTATTCTGTACAAGCATCTTGAAGCACTAAAGTCTAGCAGAATTTAATATGCTGATTTGCCCAAAGTCTGCTGCCATAAATAGACGATTACTTACTTTTTGCACTTCCTGATTCACTATCGCCATATCATCCAACCTTCTCTCTCTCTCATTCTTTTCATTCATCAGCCTCTGAAAGTACTCTTTCCATCTGCTCAACACACTCTCCTCTCTTGTGAGTACATTTCCATCTTTATCCTTTATCACCCTAACCTGCTGCACATCTTTCCCAGCTCAGTCCCTTTGTCTAGCCAATCGGTACAGGTCCTTTTCTCCCTCCTTAGTGTTTATCCTCTCATACAACTCATCATACGCCTTTTCTTTGGCCCTTGCCACCTCTCTCTTCACCTTACACCTTATCTCCTTGTGCTCTTGTCTACTTTCTACATCTTATGCCTTATCTTACACTTTAACCCCTCTGAGATTAATACAATATACCAAATACCAAATTAAGACTACAAACAGTATTGCCTGACGCCAAAATCAATGCTATTAGTGTTGCCAACAGATATGCTAAATGTGCAAAACAGATTGAGTATGTAACAATGAGGGTGAATAGTCAAAATCAATCTAGCAGAGATAGGAATTCATTCATATGCTTACATATAAGAATATCAATGTACTTACTGAAATCACAGATAAAAACTATTGTTTAGAAAATCTAATTTAACTGACTTAGTAGTTCAGTCAGATCACATGTAGACCCATTATATTTACGAAGACCATAGAGAAAAATGAATGGGATGGAACTGGATTTTGCTATCAGTGAGCCACATTCCCAGATGGAGTCACCTCAATTGGGGGATGTGTTATTGTGGGGTCTTCTTTGCTGTCACAGGACCACTGTTACATGGTTTCAATGACCACACAATTATTACATCTTTGAAAGTTTTGAAATTGACGAAATTTATATATTTGTCAATTGATTTCTGAAAGTGGTGAAGCATCATTTCCATCTGTGCATTCTCCATATTATTTTTATTACTTTTCTTTAGCACCCTTTGTTTGCTAATTCAAAGCAATTCTGTTTCTCTCATTTAAGCACTATTGATTGGCATTCATACACAGTTAAAATAAGCAACTGAAAAGAGTCATGAGATGAAATAATCTTTTTTAAGTTCTATGAAGGTCTTCAGTTTAAACATCAAGTTTTTTAACCCAAGTAAGAGGTGCTCATATTTGTCCAAACTTTGAAATTTAGATTAATTTAGTTTAGTATAATTTGTCATCAGAACTTAACACTGAAGATGACTTTTTAAGTTTAGCATAACCTCCAAGGCTACTGTGACCGTAAGTGTTCTGGTTATCTCTGAAAGGGCAAATATATATCTATATATACTGCTCAAAAACATTAAACGAACACTTTTTATTCAGAGTATAGCATCAAGTAAATGAAACTTCTGGGCTATTGATCTGCTCAGTTAAGTAGCAGAGGGGGTTGTTAATCAGTTTCAGCTGCTTTAGTGTTAATGAAATTAACAACAGGTGCACTAGAGGGGCAACAATGAGACGACCACCAAAACAGGAATGGTTTAACAGGTGGAGGCCACTGACATTTTTCCTTCCTCATCTTTTCTGGCTGTTTTTTTCACTAGTTTTGCATTTGGCTACGGTCAGTGCCACTACTGGTAGCATGAGGCGATACCTGGACCTACAGAAGTTGCACAGATAGTCCAACTTCTCCAGTATGGCACATCAATACATGCCATTTCCAGAAAGTTTGCTGTGTCTCCCAGCACAGTCTCAAGGGCATGGATGAGATCCCAGGAGAAAGGCAGTTACTCTAGGAGAGCTGGACAGGGCTGTAGAAGGAATGGTATCTGCTCCTTTGGGCAAGAAAGAACAGGATGAGCACTACCAGAGCCTTGCAAAATGTCCTCCAGCAGGCCACTGGTGTGAATGTCTCTGGCCAAACAATCAGAAACAGACTTAATGAGGGTGGCCTGAGGGCCCAACATCCTCTAGTGGGCCCAGTGCTCACTGCCCAGCACCGTGGAGCTCGATTGGCATTTGCCATAGAATACCAGAACTGGCAGGTCCACCACTGGCGCCCTGTGCTTTTCACCCTGAGTACATGTGACAGAT